>NC_082737.1:3805928-3951749 GCF_030144855.1 Hypanus sabinus | reverse complement strand
GGGAGGGAGAGGGATGGGGAGAGGGGGGAGAGAGAGGGATGGGGAGAGAGGAGAGGGATGGGGAGAGGGGGAGAGAGAGGGATGGGGAGAGGGGGGAGGAGAGAGGGATGGGGAGAGGGGGGAGAGAGAGGGATGGGGAGAGGGGGAGAGAGAGGGATGGGGAGAGGGGGGAGGGAGAGGGATGGGGAGAGGGGGAGAGAGAGGGATGGGGAGAGGGGGAGAGAGAGGGATGGGGAGAGGGGGAGGGAGAGGGATGGGGAGAGGGGGGAGGGAGAGGGATGGGGAGAGGGGGGAGGAGAGGGATGGGGAGAGGGGGAGAGAGAGGGATGGGGAGAGGGGGGAGAGAGAGGGATGGGGAGAGGGGGAGAGAGAGGGATGGGGAGAGGGGGAGGGAGAGGGATGGGGAGAGGGGGGAGAGAGAGGGATGGGAGAGGGGGAGAGGGGGGGAGAGAGAGGGATGGGGAGAGGGGGGAGAGAGAGGGATGGGGAGAGGGGGGAGAGAGGGATGGGGAGAGGGGGAGGGAGAGGGATGGGGAGAGAGGGGGAGGGAGAGGGATGGGGAGAGGGGGGAGGGAGAGGGATGGGGAGAGGGGGGAGGGAGAGGGATGGGAGAGGGGGAGAGAGAGGGATGGGGAGAGGGGGGAGGGAGAGGGATGGAGAGGGGGAGGAGAGGGATGGGGAGAGGGGGGAGGAGAGGGATGGGGAGAGGGGGGAGGGAGAGGGATGGGGAGAGGGGGGAGAGAGAGGGATGGGGAGAGGGGGGAGGGAGAGGGATGGGAGAGGGGGGAGGGAGAGGGATGGGGAGAGGGGGAGAGAGAGGGATGGGGAGGGGGGAGGAGGGATGGGGAGAGGGGGGAGAGAGAGGGATGGGGAGAGGGGGAGAGAGAGGGATGGGGGAGGGGGGAGGGAGATGGGGAGAGGGGGGAGGGGAGAGAGGGATGGGGAGAGGGGAGAGAGAGGGATGGGGAGAGGGGGAGAGAGAGGGATGGGGAGAGGGGGAGGAGAGGGATGGGGAGAGGGGGAGGAGAGGGATGGGAGAGGGGGGAGGGAGAGGGATGGGGAGAGGTGGGAGGGAGAGGGATGGGGAGAGGGGGGAGGGAGAGGGATGGGGAGAGGGGGGAGGGAGGGATGGGGAGAGGGGGAGGGAGAGGGATGGGGAGAGGGGGGAGAGAGGGGATGGGGAGGGGGGAGAGAGAGGGATGGGGAGAGGGGGAGAGAGAGGGATGGGGAGAGGGGGGAGGAGAGAGGGATGGGAGAGGGGGGAGAGAGAGGGATGGGGAGAGGGGGGAGAGAGAGGGATGGGGAGAGGGGGAGAGAGAGGATGGGGAGAGGGGGAGGAGGGGTGGGAGGGGGGGGGGAGAGGGATGGGGAGAGTGGGGGAGGAGAGGGATGGGGAGAGGGGGGAGGGAGAGGGATGGGGAGAGGGGGGAGGGAGAGGGATGGGAGAGGGGGGAGGGAGAGGGATGGGGAGAGGGGGGAGGGAGAGGGATGGGGAGAGGGGGAGAGAGAGGGATGGGGAGAGGGGGGAGAGAGAGGGATGGGGAGAGGGGGAGAGAGAGGGATGGGGAGAGGGGGAGAGAGAGGGATGGGGGAGAGGGGGAGAGAGAGGGATGGGGAGAGGGGGGAGGGAGAGGGATGGGGGAGAGGGGGGAGGGAGAGGGATGGGGAGAGGGGGGAGGAGAGGGATGGGGAGAGGGGGGAGGGAGAGGGATGGGGAGAGGGGGGAGGGAGAGGGATGGGGAGAGGGGGGAGGGAGAGGGGATGGGGAGAGGGGGGAGGGAGAGGGATGGGGAGAGGGGGGAGGGAGAGGGATGGGGAGAGGGGGAGGAGAGGGATGGGAGAGGGGGGAGAGAGAGGGATGGGGAGAGGGGGGAGAGAGAGGGATGGGGAGAGGGGGAGAGAGAGGGATGGGGAGAGGGGGAGGAGAGGGATGGGGAGAGGGGGGAGAGAGAGGGATGGGGAGAGGGGGGAGAGAGGGATGGGGAGAGGGGGGGGGAGAGGGGGAGGGGAGGGGGGAGGGAGAGGGATGGGGAGAGGGGGAGGGAGAGGGATGGGGAGAGGGGGAGGGAGAGGGATGGGGAGAGGGGGGAGGGAGAGGGATGGGGAGAGGGGGAGGGAGAGGGTTGGGGAGAGGGTGGGGAGGGATGGGGAGAGGGGGCAGAGGGATGGGAGAGGGGGAGAGGGATGGGGAGAGGGGGGAGAGGGATGGGAGAGGGGGGGAGGGATGGGGAAGGGGGGAGAGGGTGGGGAGAGGGGGGAGGAGAGGGATGGGGAGAGGGGGGAGGAGAGGGATGGGGAGAGGGGGGAGGGAGAGGGATGGGGAGAGGGGGGAGGGAGAGGGATGGGGAGAGGGGGGGAGAGGGATGGGGAGAGGGGGAGAGAGAGGGATGGGGAGAGGGGGGAGGGAGGGATGGGAGAGGGGGGAGAGAGGGATGGGGAGAGGGGGGAGGAGAGGGATGGGGAGAGTGGGGAGAGAGAGGGATGGGGAGAGAGGGGATGGGGAGAGGGGGGAGAGAGGGATGGGGAGAGGGGGGAGAGAGAGGGATGGGGAGAGGGGGGAGAGAGAGGGATGGGGAGAGGGGGGAGGGAGAGTGATGGGGAGAGGGGGGAGGAGAGGGATGGGGAGAGGGGGGAGAGAGAGGGATGGGGAGAGGGGGGAGAGAGAGGGATGGGGAGAGGGGGGGAGGGAGAGGGATGGGGAGAGGGGGAGGGAGAGGGATGGGGAGAGGGGGGAGAGAGAGGGATGGGGAGAGGGGGGAGAGAGAGGGATGGGAGAGGGGGGAGAGAGAGGGATGGGGAGAGGGGGGAGAGAGAGGGATGGGGAGAGGGGGGAGAGAGAGGGATGGGGAGAGGGGGGGGAGAGGGGGAGAGAGAGGGATGGGGAGAGGGGGGAGAGAGAGGGATGGGGAGAGGGGGGAGAGAGAGGGATGGGGAGAGGGGGGAGGGAGAGGGATGGGGAGAGGTGGGAGAGAGAGGGATGGGGAGAGGGGGGAGGGAGAGGGATGGGGAGAGTGGGGAGAGAGAGGGATGGGGAGAGGGGGGAGGGAGAGGGATGGGGAGAGGGGGGGAGGGAGAGGGATGGGGAGAGGGGGGAGGGAGAGGGATGGGAGAGGGGGGAGGGAGAGGGATGGGGAGAGGGGGGAGGGAGAGGGATGGGGAGAGGGGGGAGGGAGAGGGATGGGGAGAGGGGGAGAGAGAGGGATGGGGAGAGGGGGAGAGAGAGGGATGGGGAGAGGGGGGAGGGAGAGGGATGGGGAGAGGGGGGAGAGAGAGGGATGGGGAGAGGGGGGAGAGAGGGATGGGGAGAGGGGGGAGGGAGAGGGATGGGGAGAGGGGGGAGAGAGGGATGGGGAGAGTGGGGAGAGAGAGGGATGGGGAGAGGGGGGAGGGGAGAGGGATGGGGAGAGTGGGGAGAGAGAGGGATGGGGAGAGGGGGGAGGGAGAGGGATGGGGAGGGGGAGGAGAGGGATGGGGAGAGGGGGGAGGGAGAGGGATGGGGAGAGGGGGGAGAGAGGGATGGGGAGAGGGGGAGAGAGAGGGATGGGGAGAGGGGGGAGAGAGAGGGATGGGGAGAGGGGGAGAGAGAGGGATGGGAGAGGGGGGGGAGAGAGGGATGGGGAGAGGGGGGAGAGAGAGGGATGGGGAGAGTGGGGAGAGAGAGGGATGGGGAGAGTGGGGAGAGAGAGGGATGGGGAGAGTGGGGAGAGAGAGGGATGGGGAGAGTGGGGAGAGAGGGATGGGGAGAGTGGGGAGAGAGAGGGATGGGGAGAGTGGGGAGAGAGAGGGATGGGGAGAGGGGGGAGGGAGAGGGATGGGGAGAGTGGGGAGAGAGAGGGATGGGGAGGAGGGGGGAGAGAGAGGGATGGGGAGAGGGGGGAGAGAGAGGGATGGGGAGAGGGGGGAGGGAGAGGGATGGGGAGAGGGGGGAGGGAGAGGGATGGGAGAGGGGGGAGAGAGAGGGATGGGGAGAGGGGGGAGGGAGAGGGATGGGGAGAGTGGGGAGAGAGAGGGATGGGGAGAGGGGGGAGGGAGAGGGATGGGGAGAGTGGGGAGAGAGAGGGATGGGGAGAGGGGGGAGGGAGAGGGATGGGGAGAGGGGGCAGGGAGAGGGATGGGGAGAGGGGGGAGGGAGAGGGATGGGAGAGGGGGGAGGGAGAGGGATGGGGAGAGGGGGGAGGGAGAGGGATGGGGAGAGGGGGGAGGGAGAGGGATGGGGAGAGGGGGGGAGGGAGAGGGATGGGGAGAGGGGGGAGGGAGAGGGATGGGGAGAGGGGGGAGGGAGAGGGATGGGGAGAGGGGGGAGGGAGAGGGATGGGGAGAGGGGGGAGGGAGAGGGATGGGGAGAGGGGGAGAGAGAGGGATGGGGAGAGGGGGAGAGAGAGGGATGGGGAGAGGGGGGAGGGAGGGATGGGGAGAGGGGGGAGAGAGAGGGATGGGGAGAGGGGGGAGAGAGAGGGATGGGGAGAGGGGGGAGAGAGAGGGATGGGGAGAGGGGGGAGGGAGAGGGATGGGGAGAGGGGGGAGGGAGAGGGATGGGGAGAGTGGGGAGAGAGAGGGATGGGAGAGGGGGGAGGGAGAGGGATGGGAGAGGGGGGAGGGAGAGGGATGGGGAGAGGGGGGAGGGAGAGGGATGGGGAGAGGGGGGAGGGAGAGGGATGGGGAGAGGGGGGAGAGAGAGGGATGGGGAGAGGGGGGAGAGAGAGGGATGGGGAGAGGGGGAGAGAGAGGGATGGGGAGAGGGGGAGAGAGAGGGATGGGGGAGAGGGGGAGAGAGAGGGATGGGGAGAGGGGGAGAGAGAGGGATGGGGAGAGGGGGAGAGAGAGGGATGGGGAGAGGGGGGAGGGAGAGGGATGGGGAGAGGGGGGGAGGGAGAGGGATGGGGAGAGGGGGGGAGGGAGGAGGGGATGGGGAGAGGGGGGAGGGGAGAGGGATGGGAGAGGGGGGAGGGAGAGGGATGGGGAGAGGGGGAGGGAGAGGGATGGGGAGAGGGGGAGAGAGAGGGATGGGGAGAGGGGGAGAGAGAGGGATGGGGAGACGGGGGAGAGAGAGGGATGGGGAGAGGGGGGAGAGAGAGGGATGGGGAGAGGGGGGGAGGGAGAGGGATGGGGAGAGGGGGGAGGGAGAGGGGGGAGGGGAGAGGGATGGGGAGAGGGGGGAGGGAGAGGGATGGGGAGAGGGATGGGGAGAGTGGGATGGGGAGAGGGGGAGAGAGGGGGATGGGGAGAGGGGGAGAGAGGGGGATGGGGAGAGGGGGGGAGAGAGAGTGATGGGGAGAGGGGGGAGAGAGAGGGAGTGCCATCAATCTTCCCATTGTCTTCTGAAGTATGTTGTGGTCACCGATTATGACCACCGTACATACGACCATTCTTCGGTGGTGGAATTATCACCCAGGCAGGATGGAGTCACAGAAATAATTCCCCACCTTTTTCACACTGTGAACCACTGATCGATTTCCCCGAATCGATCCTCCAATACCCCCACCGCAACAAAGCTCGTCTAGTATCTGCACTGGTGTGTCTCGTGGTGAATCTCCCTGTGTAACTGCGGACCTGGCTTTTATCTCTCCGTGTTGACATCAACCTGCTCCGCCCTGCTCTCTCTGCAGGAACTTCAACAAGCAGGCAAGTGACCTCGAGAAAAAGGTAAACAAGCTGGCAGAGTAACCGTAACATCAATCAATCTTTCGAGCAGTCTCTGTCTCTCTCTCTCTCTCTCTCTCTCACACACACACTGTGCTGGACGCCTCCCTTTCTCTCTCTCTTAATAGCAGCACAGTTCAAAGGGTCTCTTCTGGACTCCGTTTCAAACTGGGTTTTCCCCTGACATTTTCTTTTCCACATAACTAGCTTCTCTACATCCTTTGTCCGCCATTTTTCTTTAACCCTAGCATTGCTTCCCTGCCTCAATGGAACATACCTATGCAGAACTCCATGCAAACATTCCCTGAACGTTTGACACATTTCAGCCGTGCATTTCCTGAGAACCTCTGCCCCCAAGTTCCTGCCTCGGAGCATCATTTCTCCCTACCACAATTAAATGCTTACCAAATTGTCCACTCCTATCCCTGTGAAGGAGACGGAGCTGTGATCACTACTCCCAAAACGTTCTCCCACAGAGAGGTCTACACCTGACCAGGTTATTTTCCCAATTCCAGATCAAATACAGTCTTTCCTCTAGTTGGCCTTTCTACAAATAGCATCAAGAAACCTTCCAGAACACACCAAACAACTCTACCCCATCTAAACCCCTTGCACTAAGGAGATGCCAATCAATATAAGGAAAGATTGTTACTGCGCCGTTCCAGAATCTGCCTCTCTATTTGCTCCTCGATATCCCTTTTATTACTGGGGTGGGGGGGGGGGTGGGGAGTTTATAAAAAAAAAACAGAAAAGTTACTTTCCCTTCCCTGTTTCTGACTTCCACCCACACTGACTGAATAGACTATCCTTAATTAGCAATGCCACACCCTGCCTCTTTTGCTTCCCTCTCTGTTCTTTTTAAAACATCTAAAGCCTGGCACGCTCAGTAGCCATTCCTGCTCCTGAGACATCCGTGTCTCTGTAATGGCCAAGTCACAGTTTCACGTATTGATCCACGCTGCAAGTTAATCCATCTTGTTTACGATACTTCTTGCATTAAAATAGGCACATCTCAAACCATCAAGCTGTGCATCTTTGCTCTCATATCTGTCTATCCCTCCTCACAAACTCCCTACAAATCATCACTACTTGTTCTCCAACCTTCCCATCTTCTTGCCTCTTCACTTCACTTCCCTCCCTCAAGCCCCTGAAAATCTAGCTTAAACCCTTGCCAATAGCATTACCAAACATCCCTGCAGGTATATCAATAGACAATAGGTGCAGAAGTAGACCATTCGGCCCCTTGAGCCTGTACCGCCATTTTGGTATCATGGCTGATCAATTACCATCAATACCCGGTTCCTGCATTGTCCCCATATCCCTTGATTCCCCTATCCATAAGATACCTATCTAGCTCCTTCTTGAAAGCATCCAGAGAATTGGCCTCCACTACCTTCCGAGGCAGTGCATTCCAGACCCCCACAACTCTCTGGGAGTAGTTTTTCCTTAACTCTGTCCTAAATGACCTACCCCTTATTCTCAAACCATGCCCTCTGGTACTGGACTCTCCCAGCATCTGGAACATATTTCCTGCCTCTATCTTGTCCAATCCCTTAATAATCTTATATGTTTCAATCAGATCCCCTCTCAATCTCCTAAATTCCAGCGTGTACAAGCCCAGTCTCTCTAACCTCTCTGCGTAAGACAGTCCAGACATCCCAGGAATTAACCTCGTGAATCTACGCTGCACTTTCTCTACAGCCAGGATGTCCTTCCTTAACCCTGGAGACCAAAACTGTACACAATACTCCAGGTGTGGTCTCACCAGGGCCCTGTACAAATGCAAGAGGATTTCCTTGCTCTTGTACTCAATTCCCTTTGTAATAAAGGCCAACATTCCATTAGCCTTCTTCACTGTCTGTTGCACTTGCTCATTCACCTTCAGTGACTGATGAACAAGGACTCCTAGGTCTCTTTGTATTTCTCCCTTACCCAACCCTACACCGTTCAGATAATAATCTACCTTCCTGTTCTTACTCCCAAAGTGGATAACCTCACACTTATTCACATTAAAAGCCATCTGCCAAGTATCTGCCCACTCACCCAGCCTATCCAAATCACACTGAATTCTCCTAACATCCTCATCATGTCACACTGCCACCCAGCTTAGTATCATCAGCAAATTTGCTGATGTTATTCTCAATGCCTTCATCCAAATCGTTAACGTAAATGGTTAACAGCTGTGGTCCCAATACCGAGCCCTGTGGCACCTCACTAGTCACCACCTGCCATTCCAAGAAACACCCATTCACCGCTACCCTTTGCTTTCTATCTGCCAACCAATTTTCTATGCATGTCAATGCCTTCCCTCCGATGCCCTGAGCTTTGATTTTACCCACCAATCTTCTATGTGGGACCTTATCCAATTCCTTCTGAAAATCGAGGTACACTACATCCACTGGATCTCCCCCTTCTAACTTCCTGGTTACATCCTCGAAAAACTCCAACAGATTCGTCAAGCATGATTTACCCTTGGCAAATCCATGCTAGCTCAGCCCAATCCTATCACTGTTATCTAGATATGCCACTATTTCATCCTTAATAATGGACTCTAGCATCTTTCCCACCACCTATGTCAGGCTGACAGGTCGATAGTTCTCGGTTTTCTCCCTTCCTCCTTTCTTAAAAAGTGGGATAACATTAGCCATTCGCCAATCCTCAGCAACTGATCCTGAATCTAAGGAACATTGGAAAATGATTACCAATGCATCCGCAATTTCCAGGGCCACCTCCTTTAGTACCCTAGGGTGCAGACCATCTGGACCTGGGGATTTGTCAGCCTTCAGTCCCATCAGTTTTCTCATCACCGTTTCCTTCCGAATGTCAATCTGTATCATTTCCTTTGTTACCCTATGTCCTTGGCCCATCCATACATCTGGGAGATTGCTTGTGTCTTCCTTAGTGAAAACAGATCTAAAGTACTCATTAAATTCTTCTGCCATTTCTAAGTTTCCCATAACAATTTCACCCAATTCATTCTTCAAGGGCCCAACATTGTTCTTAACTATCTTCTTTCTCTTCACATACCTAAAAAAGCTTTTGCTATCTTCCTTTATATTCCTGGTTAGCTTGCATTCGTACCTCATTTTTTCTCCCCGTCTTGTCTTTTTAGTTAAGTTCTGTTGTTCCTTAGAAACTTCCCAATCATCTGTCCTCCCACTCACCTCACCTCTGTCATATTTCCTTTTTTTTTTAAAAAACGCTATGCAATCTCTGACTTCCTTTGTCAACCACTGTGGCCTCTTCACCCCTTTGAATCCTTCCTTCTCTGGGGGATGAACTGATTTTGCACCTTGTGCATTATTCCCAAGAATACCTGCCATTGCTGTTCCACTGTCTTTTCTGCTAGGCTATCCGTCCAGTCAACTTTGGCCAGCTCCTCCCTCATGGCTCTAGTTTCCCCTGTTCATTTGCAACATTGACACCTCCGATCTGCCCTTGTCCTTCTCAAATTGCAGATAAAAGCTTATCATATTATGATCACTACCTCCTAATGGCTCCTTTACTGCAAGATCGCTTATCAAATCTTGTTCATTACATAACACTAAATCCAGAATAGTCTTGTCCCTGGTTCCCCTCTGATTCAAGTGCAACCTGTCCTTTTGTTTGCACAGGTCACAACTGCCCCAGAAGATGTCCCAGTGATCCAAAAATTTGAATCCCTGCTCCCTGCTCCAATACCTCTCCACTAATTGTTCTGGCACTCTGGTTCCATTCCCCCTGTAACTTTAGTTCAGTTTCCCCTGCCCCTCACTAGGATATTAGTCCACTTTCAGGTGCAATCTGTCTCTTCTGCACAGGTCCCACCTTCCCTAGAAGGGGGCCCAATGATCCAAAAATCTGACAGCCTGTCTTCTACACGAGCTCCTTAGTCAGGTGTTCAACTTGATCGTCTTCCTATTTCTGGCCTCATTAGCACGTGGTACAGGTAAGCAATCCTGAGAGCACAACCCTTTAATTTAGCACCTAACTCCCTGACCTGATTTGCAGAGCCTAGTAACTCATCTTACCTATGTCATTAGTACAAACATGGACCTCGTGCTATGGTTACTCACCCTCCCACTTAAGAACGCTGAGGACTCAATCAGAGATGATCAGGAGGTGACATATACTCATTCACATCTTCAGAGCCATTCTCTTCCCTCACTAACAAATTTCCTCTCCCCACAGCTTGTTTTATCTCCCTCCTTCCCTTCTGAGTTACAGAGGCAGATTCAGTGACTTTACCCTCCCAAGTCACCCACCATCTCACCTCCCAATAGCATTGGTGCTATATCTGTTGTTGAGGAGGGTAGCTGCAGGGTTATTCTACACTGGCTGTTTACACCCCTTTTCCCTTCTTGATTGTCACCCAGTTTCCTGTGTCCTGCACCATGGGAGTGCCTACTTTTCTATATGATCTATCAGTCACCCCCTCAGCTTCCCAAATGATCTGGAGATTATTGATTTTCCACACCAACTCCTTAATGCAGTGTTCAAAGTCAGGGGCACTGTAGGGCTCCCTGTCTTCTCAAATCTCGCAAGAAGAGCATTCAACTATCATAACAGGCATCATCACTGTTCTAACTGAGCACATATAGAGAAGGAAACAACTATTAAACTGAAAAAGAAATTCTACCTGCTGCTTTTTTGCTTTCCTCAACACAAGGCTCTCCTCGCTAAAGCCTCAAAAAGGTACAGAAGCCTCAAGTCCCACAGGTCCAGGTGTCAGAACAACTGTTTCCATTCAACCATTCATTACGAGGGAGGTTTGGCATAGTGGGAATTACCACTGGCTCAGTAATCCAGAGACCCATTTATACGTTGGGGAAATGAGATCCAATCCCCCCATAGCAGATGGTGAATTTGAATATCTGATAACCATGAAACCATATCGATTGTCGTAAAGACACATCTGGTTCACTAATGTCCTTTAGGAATCCTGCTGTCTTTACCTGGTCTGGATATATGTGACTCCAGACCTACAGCAATGTGGTTGACTCTCAAGCAGTCTCTGAAATAGCCCAGCAAGCCATTCAGTTGTATCAAACCACTAAAAGGAAAGTGATAAGAATGAACCTGGACGGCCAACCCGGCATCGACCTGGACACTGGAAACGACGATGGCAAAACCAGCCTTGTCGACCCTGGGGACGTGCCAAACTTGGGAGAGTTGTCTCACAGGCCAGTCACGCAACAGCCTGATGTAGTTGTACTCACAGAATCATACCTGACAGTTAACATTCCAACCATTGCTGTTCCTGTGTAGGTACTGTCTCACCGGCAGGACAGATCCAGCAGAGGTCGAAGCACAGTGGTTTTCAGTAGAGAGGGAGTTGCCCTGGCAACTCTCAACATCGACTCTGAACCCAATGAAGTCTCATGGCACCAGGTTAAGCATGGGCAAGGATACCATGTCTCCATAAGACAAAGAAGTCGGCCATTCAGCCTATCGCGTCTGCTCTGCTATTTAATCATGAGCTGACCCCTTTAGACCTATTCCCCCGCCTTCTCACCATAACCTTTGATGCCCTGACTACTCAGATACCGATCAATCTCTGCCTTAAATACACCCAATGGCTTGGCCTCCACTGCCGCCCTTGGCAACAAATTCCATAGATTCACCACCCTCTGGCTAAAAAATAAAATCGCATCTCTGTTCTGAATGGGCGCCCTGCAATCCTCAGATCATGTCCTCTCATTCTAGACTCCCACACCATGGGAAACAACTTTGCCACATCCACTCTGTCCATCCTCCCTCAGCTGATGGATCAGTACTTCTCCATGTTGAGCAGCACTTGGAAGGGCATTGTAGGTGGCAAGGGCACAGAATATACTTTGGGTGGGGGACTTCACTGTCCATCAGCAAGAGGGGCTCACTGGTCCCACCACAGACCGAGCTGGTCGAGTCCTACTGGACATAGCTACTAGATGGGGACTACAGTAGGTGATGAGGGAAAAGATGAGATTTCTTGGTGGTGGCTGATGGGGTAACAGCAACCTCCCGTTGCTCCAACTCTAATTATCTTACTATTTCCAACTTGTCTTGAAACTTCCTTTCTAAGTGTGATATGTTTTCTCATTCTGGCTACATTAAGAGGTGGCAGAGGTACTAAAAAGGATGATCCCTCTGCTCCTTGGGATTCTATTATGGATTTGCTGCAAAGTCATACATGAGAAGCCTCTGAGAAGTTTCAAAAATTCAGCTCTGAATTTAAACAAGTAGATAGTAAATTGCATTCTATTCAGCAAACTCTTAATGAACACGATAAACGTATAAAAAATAATGAAGCAATGTTGTCGTCTCTGGAAATGGAAGTGGATGAACTGCAAAAGCTTTGTGAAAAGCAATCGAAGTCCCACAAAAAGTTAAGACAGAAGATTATCAACATAGAACATGGTAGTAGAAGGAACAACCTATGGGTTCTGGGTCTCGAAAAATTAATCGAAGGTATTCTTCCTATGGAATTCTTTGCAAACTTTGTAAGAATTATTTCCAGAAATTTTGGCATCATTGCCTATGATTGATCAAGCTCACAGTTTTCCCATGTTTAGACCTCCTAACAGAGATAGTCCAAGATCAGTAATAACTTGTTTTCATGAATTTAAAACAAAGGAACTGTTAATACATGAATCTCTTTAAAGATGCATGATTGACTATCATGATTGCAAGATTAGAATTGTTGAATGTTAGTCGCCTGAGGTTATGCAGAACGTGCTAAGTTCAAAGAAGATGTCTGAATTTTTTTTTAACAAGGGTTTCAAGCCCTCCCTTCGCTATCCAGCTTGTCTCAGAATGACACTTAAAAATGGTACTTTCGAATGGTTTCCTTTGACTGCTGAAGCACAAAGGCTTTTAAAATCCGAAGGTTAGCTGTTTCATTCGTTCTTACATGAAGACACAATTGAGAAATTTTTAATTTGCGAATCCCGTTGAAGGGGCATGATTCGTTATAGGGTGGAATATTAAGATTCTTGAAGACTATTTGCTTGAGATTATGAAGCAATGTGCTAGGTTTAAACAAGCTTTGTTGGAATTTTTTTAACAAGGGCTTTAACCCATCCCTTGGCTACACAGTTTGACTGAGAATCTCAGTAAAGATGGGTCCTTTGAATGGCTTTGCTTGAATGCTGAAGCATTAGGGTTTTTTAAATTTAAAAGATAACTGCTTAGGCTGTTTTCTCATGAAGATAAAAGATTAAATGTTTAATGTCTTTCTGTCTGAATAATTGTATCTTTTACTTTTGGAAAACCTTTGTAACTAACTTTCTGTATTTTTTAATACTGTATTTTTGATATACGAGAATTGAATTCCTCGTTTGGATATTGTTTAGCCTAGGTTGGAATATAAACAATTTTGAAACTATTTGCAGGAATCACCAGGATTTTTTTTAGGGGAGGGGGGTGCTGTCTGTTGTTGTAGATGCCAGCTTTCTGTTTATCTGTTTTCTTTCTTTGGGGGGTGGGCGGCGGGGGGGATGGGTTGTTTCTTTTCTCTCAGAAGCTGTTTTCGAAATTTTTTTTTACCCAACATTTTGCTTGGTTACCATTTCTCAAGGTTTATGAATGGTTTTAACTTACATTTTAACCCTTCCTTTAAATAATATTAAAAAAGGACCAAACTATTAACTTACTCAGTTTTAATGTGAAGGGGTTAAATCAACCTGTTAAACGTAATAAGATTTTTGCTTATATTAAGAAATTTACAGTCCCTATTATTTCTTTTACAAGAAACTCACATACGCAAACGTGATATTCTACAATTTTTTATCAGTTGGAACAGAATTTTTTTTCATTCGTCTTTTCAGGCCAAGTCTAGAGGAGTTTCTATTCTTATAGATAATACACTTTCCTTTGTCCAAAATAAAGTACTATCTGATATTAATGGATGTTTTGTTATAGTTTCAGGAAAACTAGATAATAAATTAATAGTATTTGCCAATGTGTATGCCCCAAATGTAGATGATCCAGGATACTTTGAGTGTATTTTTTTCATTTTTACCACATCTGAGTCTTTAGTCTTTGGTGATGGGAGGAGATTTTAACTGCTGGCTAGATCCAATTTTAGACCGATCATCATCTAAACCAGCGTCTCTTAATAAATCAGCTTTGTTTCTTCAATCTTTTTTATTGAAATGTGGTACTGTTGATATTTGCTGTTTCTTACATCCTTTAGATGGGGGTACTCGTTTTCTTTTCCCATGTTCATCATAGATATTCCAGGATTGATTATTTTTTATTGATAGTCAAATGATTTCATCAGTTCATTCCTGTGAATATAATCATATTGCTGTTTCAGATCATGCTCCTGTATTTCTATCTTTAAATCTCCCTGGTCTTCCTTAAACAAACAGATTTTGGCATTTTAATACAACTTTGTTATCTGATAAGGAATTTTTTTTTGAATTTCTAGAGAGGCATATTATTTTGTTTTTTGAAGAGAATAAAAAGGAAGAGGCTACTAATCTTATTGTATGGGATAATTTCAAGGCCTACATTAGAGGACAAATCATTTCTTATACTGTGACTGTTAAGAATAAAGCTAATAAAGAAAGAATTGATTTAGCCAATCAATTGAGCCAATTAGATCAAAAATATGCTATAGCTCCAGATCCCGTTTTATATAAAAGATGTGTTGAAAACTAAATATGATCTGCTGTTAACCTATCAAATTGAAATTCAACTTCTTAAAGATAAAACTCAATGTTACATTCACAGAGATAAATCAGGCAAAGTATCAGCCAACCAACTACAAACTTCCATAGTTAAATGACAAATTAAAGAAATTTGCAAAACTAATGGTGATAGGACAACTGATCACTTTGAAATAAATGACACCTTCAGAGAAATCTATTCTAAACTATCTATTCAATTAAATATCCCTGCACATTCTGCAGATAATTGTAAACAGATGGATCAACTCATTTCTTATGAGGAAATTGCCGAGGTTGTACGTTCATTACACTCGGGCAAGACTCTGGGTCCAGATGGATTTTCTGGAGAATTATATGAGACTTTTTCTTCATTAAATATACCACAGTTACACTTAGTCTTTTTGGATTCTTTGAAATTGGGTAGCTTGCCTCAATCTTTCTATGAAGCCTCTATTTCGCTTATCCTAAAGAAGAACAAGGACCCAACTGAATGCTCTTCATATAGGCCAATTTCATTACTTAATGTTGATACTAAAATCCTTTCTAAAGTTCTGGCTCCTAGGATTGAAAATATTCTACCTTCTATTATTTTTGATTATCAGACTGGATTTATTAAACATCAACATTCCCATTTTAATATACATTGTGTATTAAATGTTATTTACTCTCCCTCCCAGGAGATATCAGAATGTGCGATACCCTTAGATGCTGAGAAAGCCTTCGATTGGGTTGAATGGAGTTATTTATTTAAAACCTTAGAAATTTAATTTTGTATCAGATTTTATTCAATGGATTAAATAACTTTATCTATCTCCTTCTGCTCAGGTTCTTACTAATTTTCCAAATTCCAAACCATTTAAACTTCATCACAGAACTATACAAGGCTGTCAGTTGAGCCCTTTGCTCTTTGATCTAGCTTTAGAACCCCTTGCCATTGCTTTAGGAGAATCTAATGATATCTGTGGTATTTTAAGGAGAGGTATTACTCACAAAATTTTGCTTTACACTGATGATACATTGCTGATTATTTCTAATGTTGAGACCTCCTTACCTTGTGCACTTTCTTTACTCTCCTATTTTGGCCAGTTTTCAGGATATAAACTGAACCTACATAAGAGTGAATTATTTCCTTTAAATAATTTGGTATCAATTAATACTAATCTGCCTTTTAAAGTTGCAAGGAATCAATTTATTTAATTGGGTGTAACAGTCACTAAGAATTACAAACACATGTTTAAGGAAAACATCCTTACTTCATTGAATCATGTAAAAAGGATATCAGTAAATTGGTCACCTCTTTCAATATAGTTGACGGGATGAATTAATTCTATTAAAATGAATATTCAATCAAAATCTTTTTCAGGATTTACCCATTTTATTCCTAATTCCTTTTTTGACTCTGTTGATTCTATTTTATCCTCTTAAATATGGAAAAATAAACATCCTCGTTTAAATAAAGTTCATCTTCAAAAATCTAAACAGTCTGGAGGTTTAGCCTTACCTAATTTTAGGTTTTATTACTGGGCAGTTAATATACGATATCTTACATTTTGACTATTTTATATTGATCGTGTAGATTGTCTGGTATGGGTCTCTTTAGAAGCTAACTCTGTTAATAAATTTTATATTATTTCTCTTCTTGGATCCTCACTTCTATTATCTGTCAGTAAACTAACTGATAGTTAAACATACACTAAGGATCTGGATACAACTTAGAAAACACTCTGGTTTATTCAGGTTTTCCCTTTCAAGTCGCATTTATTCTTATTTTTTACACCCTCCATGACTGATTTAGTTTTAAAGAATGGGACAGGTTGGGTATTAAAATTTTTAGAGATCTTTTTTGAACTTTTATACACTTTCTTGCACTCTATATTCTTGCATGTAGAAACAAAAAAAATCGGAAAGAGGGAAAAGATTACTGACCTCCTTCTCACCAAACTGCCTGCCGCAGAAGCATCTGTCCATGACAGCATTGCCTGTGACCACCGCACAGATTTGCGGAGATTAAGTTCTGTCTCCACATTAAAGAATGGCACTACCACCGTGCTAAATGGGATAGAATTCAAACAGATCTGGCAGCCCAAGTCTGGGCATCTATGAGGCAATGTGGGCCATCAGCAAGAGCAAACTTGTACTCAACTACAATCTATAACTTCATAAGCAGCATATCCCCCACTCTAACATCACCACTGGGCCAGAGGATCAACCTTGGTTCAATGAAGAGTGCAGGAGGGCATGCCGAGAACAACACCAGCCTTTCCTCAATATGAGGTGTCACCCTTTTGAAGCCACAATATAGTACTACTTGCTTGCCAAACACCAGAAGCAGCAAGTAACACAGAGCTAAGTGGTCCCACAACCAGCAGGTCAGATCCAAGCTCCATAGTCCTGCCACATCCAGCCGTGAATGGTGGTGGCCGATCAAACAGCTCACTAGGGGACCCTCCACAATTATCCCCATCTTCAATGATGGAGGACCCCAGCATACCTGTGCAAAATATATGGCTGAGGCACGTGCAACAATCTTCAATCAGAAGAGCTGAGTAGATGATCCAGCTCGTCCTCCTCCAGAAGTCCCCAGCATAACAGATGTCAGTATACAGCTAATCCAATTCACTTCATGTGATATCAAGTAACGGCTGAGCATTGGGTACAGCAAAGGCTATGGGCCCAGACAAAATCCCACAATAGTCCTGAAGACTTGTGCTGCGGAACTTGCCGCGTCACGAGCCAAACTGTTCCAGTACAGCTACAACATGGGCATCTACATGATGTGGAACATTGCCCAGGTATGTTCTGCACATAAGAAACAGAACAATCCAGCCAATTCCTGCCCTATCAGCCTCCTCTCAATCATCAGCAAAATAATGGAAAGGATCAGCAAAGATGCTGTCATGCAATAACCTACTTACAAATGACCAGTTTGGGTTCTGTCAAGACCACTCTGGTCCTGACCTCATCATCAACTTGGTCCAAACATGGACCAAGCAGCTAAACACCAGAGGTGAGGTAATAGTGATAGCCCTTGTTATGAATGTAGCAGCAATGAATATGAAACTGAGACGGTTTAAAAAAAATCCCGAGATTTATTAACCTCTGCTCAAACTTAGAAAAGTAATCAAACAAAAACTTAACCAGAAGTTAACTGCTATACAGCAATTTAACTAACGGCTGAACTTAGGAACAGTTCTTAAAGTGGTAAATTCGAAGACAGTATTAAAGTGATCAATTCAAAAGTCCAAGTGATTTACGATGCAAGTGAGGAGAGGAAGACTTCCAGAAATGACCATTTAAGCGATTTCTTTGATGAAATGATGTTTCTGTCGATCCGGTGTACAGCTGGGAAATACCTCGACTGAGGTGATCACAAAGAAATAAAGCTTCTTAAAATAACTGAACTTTCGATGGAGTGATCATCACACAAACCTCCCAACCTTTCAGGGGTTAATTCAATCGTGCATGCCACTATTCACGAACGAATCCAACATGTCAGTTATCCTGAAGATGAACGATACATCATTGACATTACCCAAATCCTTTTTTTCCTGTGACGTTGTTGATGTCTTCAGACCCTTTCTCTCTCAACAGTAAAACTGCGTAATCAAAAACCGGCAACAACTCTAACCACCTGGTAACAAACTCTATGCAGCGGAATAAAAATATAACTGCGCCACACCATGGCAGCCTTTGTTTTTTTTTTATACCACTTGGAACCACTCTGAGGGGCGGGCAACGGAGTAGAGAGAGACAGAGCAGGAAGGCTTTGGCTCGAGTGGCTGAGGACGAGCTTGCTCCCATTCAGGTAAGGCCGGGTAAGCTCCTTTTAATTGATATAATTAACTTAGGAGTAGGCAATGAAGGCAGCAGTTAGGGCAGTCGAGTGTTCCATTTGCAGTATGCGGCAAGTCAGGGCGAGCACAATTGTCCCGGATGACTACACCTGCAAACAGTGCATCCAGCTGCAGCTCCTGACAAACCATGTTTGGTAACTGGAGCTGGATGAACTTCGGATCATTCAGGAGGCAGAGGCAGAAATTACAGAGAGATAGTCACCCCTAAGAGTCAGGAGACAGGTAGCTGGGTGACTATCAGGAGAGGGAAGGGGAATAGACAGAATGAGCAGAACATCACTGTGGCCGTTCCCACCAATAATAAGTATATCATTTTGGATACCGTTGATGGGGACGACCTACCAGGGAAAAGTTACAGTGGTTGTGTCTTTGGCACCGAGACTGGACCCTCAGCTCAGAAGGGAAGGAGGGAAAAGAGGAGAGCAGTAGTGATAGGGGATTTGATAATTAGGGGGACAGATACGAGCCTCTGTGGAAGAGATCGACAATCCCAGATGATCTGTTGCCTCCCTGCTGTCAGGGTCCGCGATATCTCGGATCGAATTCTCAGTATTCTCAAGAGGGAATGTGAGCAGCCGGATGTTGTGGTCCATGTAGGGACCAATGACGTGGGTAGGAAGAGTGAGGAGGTCCTGAAAGGTGAGTTTAGGGAGTCTGGCGCCAAGTTAAAGGACAGGTCCTCCAGGATAGCAATCTCAGGACTGCTACCAGTTTAGAAATAGTAATATAGCGCAGATCAAGATGTGGCTGAAGACATGGTGCAGGAGGGAGGGCTTCAGATTTATAGAAAATTGGGCAGTTTTCCAGGGAAGGCGAGACCTGTTCCAGCGGGACAGTTTACATCTGGAGGGCAGCAAATATTCTTGCAGGTAGGTTTGCTAGAGAGGCTCCTGTGGATTTAAACTAGACACAAGCGGGGAGGGGAACCAGAGTGCAGGAACAGATGTATGGGAGAAGGAAGAAAAAGAACATAGTAAAGTTGTTTGCACCGTTAGAGACAAACAGAGTAAGAGGTGGAGAATTTCTTAAATGCATTTATTTTAATGCTAGGAGCATGGATTGATACCTGGAAATACGTTGTAGCTATTAGTGAAACATGGTTGCAGGAGGGGTGTGATTGGCAACTAAATATTCCTGGATTTCATTGCTTCAGATGTGATAGAATCGGAGGGACAAGAGAGTGCGGTGTTGCTTTGGCTTATCAGAGAAAATATTACAGCGGAGCTCTGGCAGGATAGATTAGAGGGCTCATCTAGGGAGGCTATTTGGGTGGAACTGAGGAATGGGAAAGGTGTAGTGACACTTATAGAGGTGTATTATAGACCACCTAATGGGGAGCGGGAATTGGAGGAGCAAATTTGTAAGGAGATAGCAGATATTTGTAGTAAGCACAAGGTTGTGATTGTGGGAGATTTTAATCTATCACTGATAGACTGGGAAGCCCATTCTGTAAAAGAGCTGGATGGTTTGGAGTTTGTAAAATGTGTGCAGGATAGTTTTTTGCAGCAATACATAGAGGTACCAACTAGAAGTGGTGTTGGATCTTCTGTTAGGGACTGAGATAGGTAAGGTGACTACCTACTTGTAGCTATCTCTGCTTCACTTTACCTAGCAAGCTGAAGGTCTCCAAGAAGCTGCACCTGACACAGATGTGGTTATCCGGGAGGCTGAGTGTCTCCTGGGAACGGCACATCTTGCACCCAGAGCAGATCACTATCTCTGCAGCTACACCCTCTCCCCCACCCCCCCCAATATCCGAGGAGGAACAATATTCTTGCAGACAGATTTATCAGAGTTGTTGGGAGTGGTTGAAACTAATATGGGAGGAAGATGGGAACCATGATGATAGAGCTGAGGATGAGCCAGCAGGTTTACAAGTAGATGATGGGTGTAACATGAATGAGAGGAAGGGCAAGCCAATGATTGGGTATAAATGCAGACAAAGAGTTAAAACCTCTGACACTGGTACAGTTTATCAACAGTCATACCACGCTCTCTGCCTTCCCACCTACCCTTTTCATACAAAGTATATCTTTGCACATTAAGCTCCCAGCTACAATCTGCCATGATTATGTGATGCTGACAACAATATACTTGCCAATCTGTAACTGTGCTACAAATTCATCGACCTTTTTCTGTATACTTCATACAATCAAATAAAACACCTTTAGTCCTGTATTCACCCTTTTTGATTCTGTCCACCTTTTACGATGCAACTCACCCTGTTGACAGCAATTTTGCCCCATCATCAGCCTCCCCTTGCTCGGAGTCTCACTATACATTGCCTCTGTTTGTAAACCAACTACCTCATCTTCTGCACTACCACCCTGGTTCCCATCCCCTGTTAAAATAGCCTAAACCCACCCAAACAGCTCTAGTCAACATGCCTGCAAGGATATTGGACCCTCTCGGGTTTGGGTATAACCAGTCCCTTTTGTACAGGTCATACCTTCCCCAGAAGAGATGCCAATGATCCATAAATCTGAACCCCTGCCACTGTTCCTCCGCCACACAATCACCGGCCAAATCATCCTATTTACACCTTCACTGGCACGTGGCCTAGGCAGCAATTCAAAGATTACTACCCTATAGGTCCTGTTTCTCAGCTTTCTATCAAGCTCCTTAAAATCTCTCTTCAGTTCTTCCTCACTTTGTCTACCTATGACCTGGGTGCCAATATGTACCAAGACTTCTGGCTGCTCACCCCCACCATTGAGAATGCCATGGACGCGATCTGAGACATACCTGATCCTGGAATCAGGCTGGCAACATACTGTTCGAGTGCATCTACTGCACCCACAGAAACTCGTCTCCGTTCCTCTGACTCAGGAATCTCCTCTCAGCAATGTAGTCCCCTTCAGCTTTCAGCTCTTCTAAGCCACAGCACCAGACTCGGGGCCGGTAACCCGGTCACAGCTGCATCTCACAGTCTGTCGCCCTCCTTAATTCTATCTAAAGTTATATACTTATTTTTGAGGGAAACAGCCACAGGTGTACTCTGCACCGGCTGTGCATTTTCCCTCTTTCTCCTAACAGTAACCCAGCTACCTGTCTCCTGTAACCCAGGGTTGACTACCTCCCTGCAGCTTTGTTTATCACCTCCTCATTCTCCCATATGAATTGAAAAGTTATCGAGCTGCAGCTCCAGTTCCTCATTCTCTCAGGAGCTGCTGCTCGATACACCTGGTGCAGATGTCCTTGCGTAGGAGACTGGACATCTTCCAGAGATCTGGCATTGCAAAATACTGCCCCTGGAGGAGTCCTCACTGCACTGTGCATGAATAGATGAGGAATGAGAGAAAGAGAGTGAAAGAGAGCGAAACCATCTACCTCACCCAAGCCGGATAAGCCAAAGCCACTCTGAAGACTGCATTCCCCCTTCTACTTAAGATCACTTGCTCCTGACAGTTCTTTTAATTTAAGCTCTCCAATCAATTCCAGTTCATTGCACAACACCCAATCCAGAACAGTTGTCCCTTAGTGGACATTCCAGACATCCCATAGACATTCCAGAAATTCCCTCTTGGTCCAGCAACCATTTGATTTTCCCAATCTACCTGCATATTGAAAAGACTATGACGACTGTAACATTGCCCCTTTGGCATGCATTTTCGATCTCCCATTGTAATTTGTAGACTACATTCTTACCACCATTTGGGTAACAATTTATAACTCACATAAGGATCTTTTTTACCCTGACACTTCCTTGGCTCTACTCACAATGATGGAACAAAGTTAGCATGGTTTCCTTCAGGGAAAATCCTGCCTAATAAACCCATCGGAATTCTTTGAGGAAATTACAACTAGGGTAGATAATGAGGATGCAGTGAATGCTGTATATTTGGACTTCCAGAAGGTTTGTGACAAGGTGCCACACTTGAGTCTGCTTAGCATGTTAAGAGCCCATGGTATTACAGGAAAGTTACTGTCATGTTTAGAGCATTGGCTAATTGGTAGGAGGCAGCAGGTTAGAATATATGCATCCTTTCCTAGTTGGCTGACAGGGACTAATGGTGTTCCACAGGGTTGGGATCACTTCTTTTTGGATTGTATATAAATGATTCAGATGATGGAATAGATGGCTTTGTTGTCAAATTTGCAGATATTACAAAGATTGGTGGAGAGGCAGGTAGTGTTGAGGAAACAGGTAGGATGCAGAAGGACTCAGATAGATTAGGAAACTAGGCAAGAAAGTGGCAAATGAATTAGAATGTTGGACAATGCATGGTCATGCACTTTGGTAGTAGAAATAAATGTGTGGACTATTTTCTAAACGGGGAGAAGTTCCAAAAATCTGAGGTGCAAAGGAACTTGGAAGTCCTTGTGCAGAACATCATAAAGGTTAATTTGCAATTCCAGTCAGTGGTAAGGAACGCAAATGCCATGTTAACATTCAAGAGGTCAAGAATACTCTATTGTCTATTGTCTATTAAGGGATATGGGGACAAGGCAGGGACTGGGTATTGATAGTGAATGATCAGCCTTGATCTCAGAATGGCGGTGCAGACTCGAGGGGCCGAATGGTCTACTTCTGCACCTATTGTCTATTGTCTAATACAAGAGCAAGGATGTGATGCTGAGGCTTTATAAGGCACTGGTGAGGCCTCACCTTGAGTATTGTGAACAGATTAGGGCCTCTCATCTTAGAGAAATTGTGCTGGCATAGGAGAGGGTCCAGAGGAGGTTCACAAAGATTATACAGAATAAAACGGTTATCATGGGAGCAACGTTTCATGGCTCTGGGTCTGTACAGTGGAATTCAGACAGATGGGGGGGGGGGGGGGGAGAAATCTCATTGAAATCTTCCGAAAGTTGAAAGGCCTAGACAGAGTAGATGTGGAAAGGATGTTTCCCAAGGTGAGAGTATCTAGGACAAGAGGGCACAGCAGAGATGCCAAAGGGTGGTGAATTTGTGGAATTTGTTGCCATTGCAGCTGTGGAGGCCAAGTCGTTGGGTGTATTTAAGGCAGAGTTTGATCGGTTCTTGATTGGACATGGCATCAAAGGTTATGCAGAGAAGGTGAGGAACTGCAGTTGAGGAGGAAAATGAAAAACTTCACCTATGATTAAATGGCAGAGCAGGCTCGATGGGACAGAAGGCCCAATTCTGCTCCTACGTCTTATGGTCTCTCACCTTCTGATGCTATGGTACCTCTTTCTAATGATTTGATTTCATTTTTTTTTACCAAAACAGCCACGTCAACCTCTCCACCTACCTGTCTGTCCATTCGATACAATATTTATCCTTGGGAGTTTTAGTGCCCAGCTTTAATCTTTTCTCAGCCATGATTTAGTGATGCCCACAATTTTCATTAATAGTGCCACAAGTTCATCTACCTTATTCCTTATACTGCGTGCATTCAAATATAAACCTTCAGTCCTGCAATCATCCTTTTTGACTTTGTCCATCTTTTAGATTGCAATGCATCCTGTTGACTTCACTATTGTCCTATCGTCAGCATTTCGTTTCTAAGAATCTCACTACATGTTGCTTCTGATTGTAGACCAACATCCTCAGCACCATCATTCAAGTTCCCATCCCTCCGCCAAATTCGTTTAAACCCACCCGAGCAACTCGGGAAAACCTGCCTATTGCTGTACAGTACTTCCAGCACTGACATAGCATGCCCAGAACTTACTAATCCTACCCCATACATCTCTGGAATGTGGGAGGAAACCGAAACAGCTGGAGGAAACCCAGACACAGTGATAAAGTTTTAAGGACGTTGGGGAAGTAGAGAATGACTTTTTTAGAACTTTTCACTTTGTCAGTATGACTTGTGTACTACTCGCCATGCGTGACTGCCTGATTGTTAAAGGTAGCTGACTTCTGCATACCTGTCAAACCACAAAGAAGACTGCTTCCTTCTGTTTGCACATGTTCTGTAATGATTAACAACTCTTAGTATGGTATAAAGGCCAAGGCTGTACTAAGTCAGAGGTCCGCTACGAGCCCCTGAGGAGAGAAACCCTGTCCGCTGGTAATTGGCTTTGCACCTCTCACTGGCGGAGATTTAAGGAATAAACTGGTAAAAGGGATAAAGTAAAGAATGGCTCATGACCTGGTAAATTGAAGTAACTATTTAGGCGACAGGTGGTTGACCTGGTAAATTGACCAGCACAGGATGAGACAGACTTTAGATACAGAGGGGAAGGGGACAGTCTATTTGTGAACAAATAACAGATAAGGAAAAGGACCTCCGGAAGTTAAGAGCAGTGCTGACTAAGATATTGTGGAATGTTGTGTGGCCACCTGGGGAACCAGGGATATAACATGTGAACAAGCTATGAATTTGATCTGGAAAAAGAATTGTGGTAAAAAGTGGAAATTATTGATTAAAGAATGGAAAGATAAAGCTGATACTAAGTGGAATAGTACCTTGCTGGCCAGCTGGAGGACTAACGCCTGTGATAAAGGGATAAAAGTATATATGGTAGAAGGGACTCCCAAGACACTGAAAGCAGAGTGTGAGTGTGTAGATGAGCAATGGAAGAGAGAGCAGGAAAAATAGCGTAAGCAGGCAAAGGCTGATCGGGATAGACAGGAAGGATTAGATTGTCAATGTCGAGGGCGCAAGGGAAAAGAGACTCAGGATCCTGAACCTATGTCTGGCATAGCGACCCTATTTGACGATAGCAATAGGGACGAGGAATGGGGCTGCTATCTCTGACTTCCATCCCCACTTATTCCGTCTCCACCTTCTCTTCCACCCCTCCCCCCTTATCCTCCCTTAGAGACAGTGGCCGATTGAGTTTAATTAGGGAAAAGGAGTCAGAAATCTGCCCAAAAGTTAGGGGACGGGGTGAGAGCACGACAATGTCACCCCCAAACCAATATCCTATTTGGCAGATGTAAAACCCTCTAGCTGGCCAAGGCAACCACAACCCGACCATCGGTGTTTATGCCCCTTGGAAACCTCAAGAGATGATAATGGTTATAAACCAAGCACCAGACAGGAAGGAAAAACTCTTGGGGAGGAAAGGGCCTGAAGATCCTGACCAGTGGCTCCCATGTGGAACCATGGGATCAGCCTCCTGACTGGTGGCAACCGCTCAGCCACAGTATGTTTCAAGGATGCCCAAGGGGACCACCGCGAGGATAGCACCTGATGGCATTGCCCAGGTACGTAGGAGGATATCACCAGGAACCTGAAAGATCCTAAGAGGCCCTGCTTTAATTGTGGCCGCTATGGACATTGGCGGGCCAACTGCCCAAGGAAATCTGGATCTTGACCAGCACCTCAGGGGCCCTCACGAGCTCCATTCTCGGCAAACAACACCTTCAGTGCCTGACCCACAGGAAGAAACCTCCCGGTGGTAAGCACGTCCCTGAGTCAAGAGCCTCATGTCACCCTACAAGTGGCCGCAATCCCCGATTCCGTTTGATTGATACGGGGGCAACCACTTCCACACTCGACTAGGAAATAGTGAAGGATAACGATTCCATCTATCAGGTACTACCATTATCCTGTCAGGGTTTGAAGGACTTGAGTGCCCCTACCCACGAACTCAGCCATTACCAGTTGAATATTGTGGACATTGCTGCAACTTCTCCTTTACCGGGACCACTAATCCGTGAAGCAACCTGGCTGAGAGAGATGTGCTTTGTTCTTTGGGAGTTGAAATAATCTGCACTGATGAAGGTATTACCTTGAGACTGCTTGGCTGCCGACAATACTCCCAATATGCAGTCCCTCAATGGTGGGGTTTGAGCAATGACCAGATGACATTTACCCCACCGTCCCTGACACCAGATCCCCATGTGACTGTATGCTACGACCCTAACAGATGCTCTATTGAAGACAGTCAATATTATGCACTCTTTGAAGGATTGGGAGTACCCGGTATTGTTCACAGGAAAGGTAGAAGGTAAGGAAAGTACAGCTTACCTGACCACCATTCCAGACTACCTCTGGCGTTAGTGGTTCCGCACATTACCCTGACTGTTAATCCTGGGTATAAGCCTAAGAGCCTGGGATTTCTTATTGATTTCTGACTCAGCTGGCTGCCAATACTAAGGGGACCTGGTAAGTATTTCCCGAAGATGCTGATGCAACCAAAACAAAAGGTTTGGTGCCTGGTCCACCACATTTCCTGTATGGACTAGACAAAGAAGGTTGCTCCCCAGCTATGGGCTACCTCTGGCCATGAGGTTGGATGTACTACCTGCGCCCCAATTCGGATTAAGTTAAAGGAAAACCAAGCTTTTCCCCTATACCTCAGTACCCCCAGAAACCCGAGGCAGAAGTAAGGGTGGAGCACAAATCCACTCCCTTGTGGTGCAAGGAATTTTGGTTCCCTGCAGCTCTCCCTGTCATAGCCCTATATTCCCTGTCCCCAAACCAAGATGAAGAGACTGGCGGCTGGTTCGAGATTTGAGGAAGATAAATGAAATTGTCATTCCACTCCATGTGTCAGTTCCAAACCTGGCTACTATTCCAAGTTGCGTACCTGAAGATGCATGCGTATTTACTATAATAGATTTACAATATGTGGTTTTCGCTGTCCCTCTACCTCCAGATTTGCAGTATTTATTCACCTTTACCTATCGAGGCCAGCAATATACCTGGAGACGATTATCTCAGGGTTTCATCCACTCCCCTACCGTACTTTTGCAGACTCTTCAGAAACAATTATGCACCCTGGAGATGCCGAAGGGCTCCACCGTAGTCCAGTACGTGGATGACCTACTCCTGGCCAGTAACAATGTGCAAGATTGTGAAACTGATATCACAGAATTACTGAAGTTCTTACTCACAAGGTGAAATGTTCTCAGGAGGAAGTTAAGTTTCTAGGTATTGTACTCTCAGCCAAGGAACAAAAACTGACAGAAGATCGGATACGACTCATCACCGACACTTCTCCGCCAATTACCCCCAACTTGGTCTTTTAAACTTCTGTCGGCAATGGATACCCAATGTTGTTATTTAGACCCGCTTGTTAACCCCACCCCCGGCCTCCTCAAATGTCCTGCCTAGTTTTACTCTAACGATCGAGCAATTAACTGGATTTACTGAACTAAAGGACAGCCTCCCCCGTGCGCCAGCCCTCGGCCGACTATTGTACGATCGACCTTTCCAATTGTATGTTACAATTCGAGAAGACTGTGCCACTGTTGTCTTCACTCAGATGCATGGTGACTGCAGAAGGCCGGTGGCGTATTATTCCACAAAATTGGATCCATTTGCTGCTGGCCTGCCTCCCTGCTCCCAGTTATTTACATGTCGATAACGGCAGTCTCTAACATTACTCTACACCAGCAAATTAGGGTTCTGACCACTCCCCACTCCCCCCCCACCACACTCTGTGGTCGAATTGCTAACCTCCCAACAGATTCAACACCTGACTCAGGCCCGCCAGAACAGGTTTCAGATGGCCTTGTTGAATAACCCACTACTTATTTTCTCTCACTGTACAACACTGAACCCAGCTATGTTTTTAACAAGCCCACTGCAGCATCTTACCTCGCTGCCACACGACTGCCTGCTTAGAAATCACTTGTTTACAGCCGCCCGCAAAGACCAAGGAGACCGACCCTTGACAAATGCAGAATTAGGGTTATATGTTGATGGTAGCTCTTTTATCACACCTGCAGGACAGCGCTGCTCCAGATACTCAGTCGTCACTAACTCCGAGGTAGTCGAACAAGGGTCCTTTGAGACCGCACAGAAGGCAGACCTGTATACTAGCCAAGGGAAAGTCCGCCAACATTGATACGGACTCCCGCTATGCCTTTCGTGTGTCTCATGATTATAGTGCCTTGTGGGAACATATGGGAGTTCTGACCTCAACAGGCCAACCCATCAGTAACACTATTTTCATATATAACTTACTGCAATCCTTACAGCTCCCTGCAAGTGTGACGATTATTAAACGTGCTGCTCACACAGGAGAATCTGATGAGGTTTCAAAGGGTAATGCTCGGGCTGATGCAGCAGCTAAACAGACAGCCTTGGACCCCACACTTTTAGTCTACTCAGGAGCCCATTAAGCTCCTATTAGACAAAACCTAAAGATGGGTATGACAGATATGGGAAAGATGCGTAGGTTTCAGAGGGATGCATCTGAAGGACAGCACGAAGGTCACTAATGGGTAACCACCTTGAACCTCAGAGTAGCTTATGGGTGACCCCTGTAGGACAGGTCTGTGTTCCTTCTGGGTCTTTACCTATCTTATTATGTACATAACTGTACACACCTGGGCAAGAAGGGAATGGTTAATACATTGTTACAATCTTGTTGGCACCCGATTTCCAGAAAGCAGCTGAAAAGTGAGGTAAAGCATGCTTAATCTGTTAAAAATGAATGCTGGAAAGGGAAAGTCTTGTGTTTCCGGAACCATCCCCTTGCCTGGTGGGTCTTTTTCTTGCTACCAACTTGATTTTATAGAACTACATTGTTATAAGTATTGCTTAGTGATAGTAGATGTATTTAGCAGATGGATTGAAGCTGTTCCCACAACTAATAACACTGCTATGACTGTTGTAAAATTATTGCTAAAAGAAATAATTCCCCGCTATTGACTTCCAGAAATGATAAGCTCAGACAATGGGCCACATTTCACTGCCAAAATAAATGAGGAAGTCTGTAAAGAACTTGCTATAAAGCAACTGTTCCACTGCACCCATCATCCAAAAGCAGCCGGCATAGTGGAATGAGCCAATAGTACTTTGAAAGATAAGCTGGCCAAACTTACACAAGAAATTGTATTGACCTGGTGGAAGGTTTACCCTTAGTCCTATTCCATATGAGAAACCACGAAGCTAGATATGGCCCTTGTGTCTAAAGGGATCGGGGGTAAGGAAGGAAAGCAGGTACAGGGTTCTGAGTTGGACGATCAGCCATGTTCATACTGAATGGCGGTGTAGGCTCAAAGGGCCGAATGGCCGACTCCTGCACATATTTTCTATGTTTCTATGAACCTCTTCCTTCTGCTTGCAGATGTTCTGTAATGATTAACAACTCTTTGTATGGTCCAGTGGCATGCAAAAGTTTGGGCACCCCTGGTCAAAATTTCTGTTGCTGTGAATAGCTAAGCGAGTAAAAGATGACCTGATTTCCAAAAGGCATAAAGTTAAAGATGACACATTTTTTTAATATTTTAAGCAAGATTACTTTTTTTTTAATTTCCATCTTTTACAGTTTCAAAATAACAAAAAGGAAAAGGTCCCGAAGCAAAAGTTTGGGCACCCTGCATGGCCAGTACTTAGTAACACACACTTTGGCAAGTATCACAGCTTGTAAACACCTTCTGCAGCCAGCTAAGTGTCTTTCAAATCTTCTTTAGGGGATTTTCGCCCATTCTTCCTTGCAATCGGCTTCTAGATCTGTGAGATTCTTGGGCCATCTTGCATGCATGGCTCTTTTGAGGTCGATCCACAGATTTTCAATGATGTTTAGGTTGGGGGACTGTGAGGCAAAACCTTCAGCTCGCGCCTCTTGAGATAGTCCATTGTGGATTTTTAGGTGTGTTTAGGAACATTATCCTGTTGTAGAAGCCATTCTCTTTTCGTCCTCAGGTGTTTTTTCAGACGGTGTGATGATTGCTTCCAGAATTTGCTGGGATTTAATTGAATTCATTCTTCCATCTACCAGTGAAATGTTCCCTGTGCCACTGGCTGCAACGCATGATTGATGCACTCCCATATTTAACAACTGGAGAGGTGTTCTTTTCATGAAATTCTGCACCCTTTTTTCTCCAAACATGCCTTTGCTCATTGCTGCCAAGAAGTTCTATTTTAACGTCACCAGTCCACAGGACTTGTTTCCAAAATGCATCAGGCTTGTTTAGATGCTCCTTTGCAAATTTCTGACGCTGAATTTTGTGGTGAGGACGCAAGAAAGGTTTTCCATGAAGGTCTTCCATGAAGGTCATATTTGTACAGGTGTCACTGCACAGCATAACAGTGCACCACCACTCCAGAGTCTGCTAAGTCTTCCTGAAGATCTTTTGCAGTCAAATGGGGGTTTTGATTTGCCTTTCTAGCAATACTATGAGCAGTTCTCTCAGAAAGTTTTCTTGGTCTTCCAGAACTGAGGAAACAGCTACCTGAAAATGCTTTGCTATCTCTTATAGCCTTCTGCTTTGTGGCCATCACTTACTTTATTTTTCAGAGTGCTAGGCAGCTGCTTAGAGGAGCCCATGGTTGCTTATTATTGGGCAGGGTTTAGGGAGTCAGAGTATTTATAAAGCTTTGAAATTTTGCATTACCTGGCCTTTCCTAATGATAACTGTGAACAACCCAAAGCCCTAACAAGCTAATTAAGGTCTGACAGCTTGGTAAAAGTTATCTGAGAGCTCAAATCTCTTGGGGTGCCCAAACTTCTGCATGGTGCCCCTTTCCTTTCTTTCCCCCCACTCTAAAATTGCACAAAACAAAAATAATACACTAATCTTGCTTAAAATGTTGAAAAAAATTTTGGAGATCAGTTCATCTTCTACTCACTTAACTGTTCACAGTAACAGAAATTTTGACCAGAGGTGCCCAAACTTTTGCATGGTACTGTATAAAGGCCATTGCTGTACTAACTAAGCCAGAGGTCTGCTATGAGCTCCCAGGGGGAAGAGAAACCCTGTCCCGCTGGTATTTGGCTTTACACCTCTCGCTGGCTGAGATTTAAGGAATAAATTGGTGAAAGGGATAAAGTAAAGAACGGCTCGTGGTGTAGATAATCGTGGTCTGGCGATTTTAAGTTTACAACAGGAAGAAAGGGTTGTCAAGAGAGCTTTTGTTAGATTGGTTTTTACAAATCAGAGTACTGAATACAGGAGTTTAAATGTTATTTTAAGTTATTCCCTGTTTATTCCCTGGTGTGGAGAAGACTGAGGGTAAACTTGACAGAGGTATACAAAATTATGAGGGGTATGGATAGAGTAAATACAAGCAGACTTTATTCTACTGAGGTTGAGTGTCTAGAACCAGAGGTCATAGGTTAAAGGTGAAAGGTGAACCTGGGGGAACTTCTTCACTCACGGGGTGGTGTGAGTGTGGAACAAGGTGCCAGTGGAAGTGCTGGATACAGGGTTGACTGTAAAGTTCAAGGGAAATTTGGATCAGATACAGAGGGGGATGGCACAGGTATGGGTTGATGGGACTGGGCAGAATAACAGCTTGGCTTCAACTAGATGGGCCTGTTTCTGCGCTGTAGTATTACTGATCACTGGTGCTTTAAATGTTTTCCTAATGGCTGTCCAAAAAACGAGCAAACTAAGCACAACACACACAAAATGCTAGAGGAACACAGCAGGCCAGGCAGCATCTATAGGGAGAAGCGCTGTCGACGTTTCGGGCCGACACCCTTCGTCAGGACGAAGCACAATATTGACTGCAAATTAGCCAGCTGCACTCCCCCCATGACAGAATGACATCATCAAATGCAAACCAACATACTGCCTCAGATAACTCTCTCCCTCGCACTGATGGTCCGAGTGACACCACCAAACAAAACCCAGCATTCTCCCTCACACTGCATTTGGTCTACCAAGCATGACCTATGCAACCCGTGTGCCGTAAACAAGGACGCTGACGTGACTGGGATCTCTGAGTGGTATGGAGAGACTGGGACTATATTCACTGGAGTGATGGACCACATAGTGTGGATAAGGTGGATGGGCACAGTCTTTATCCCAGGACAGTGCAGTCAAACACTCGAGCACACAGATTAAAGGTGAGCAGGGAAAGGCTTCAAAGGGGACCAGAGGGGCAAGTTTCTCCACACCGAAGGTGGTAGGAACAAAATTAAGCTGCTCAACGAATGCTAAAGCTAGGTACAAGCAAAACCTTTAAGTAATATGTGTTGACAGGATCAAGGATCAGAAAATGTAGATGAATATGGGCAAATACAGGAAATGGGACTAGCTTAGGCACATACTTCATCAGTACGAACAAGTTGGACAGAAGGCATTATGGTTCTACAAAATAACTCAATTAAGACAAACAGAATTAATGTTGTGGGACCATCACAGTGAGTCCAGAAATTTGTCATTCTCACAAATACAGGTGGTAAAATTCTCTAAGTATGCTGGGCACAGATTCTCCTTCTACATGACATAACTCGCACTTCAACCATGTAAAGACAGAAAACGATTCTCCTACATCTCCAATGAGTCAGAGTTCTGAGGAGCACCCTGAACCTGAAGTCCCTGTCTGACAAAGTGGTGTGGTCATTGCTAAATTCAGAGCAGAGGGCTGACAATTGAGAGTCAGCTTCAGTGGCAAGGGTAGAATCGCACTGGGTGGCGAGGTCCACCCAGGCCACCCTTGGGCAAGGTGTAGCACCTGCTGAGCCACCCAGTCAGGGTCATGTGAAGCCGTGAGAGGAGATGGTGGATGGTCCTTTGAGGAAATCACAAGTCCTGCTCATGTAGTTCCCCCCAGTTTATGTCGGGTCTCACCAAAAGGAGGCACCAGATACACTCGCCGATTCGCAGGCAGTGTTGCCTCATCTGGAAGGAACGTTTGGGGCCCTGAACAAAGGTGAGTGGGCAGACATAGCAATTCCTGTCACTTGCAGGGATACAAGACAGGAGGGATGAATGGACAAGGGAATCACTGAGGGATCGATCCCTGTGGAAAGCAGAGGGAGGGGAATGGAAGGGGGGCACAAGTTGCAGAGGATTATGTTTATTTGCCAGCACCAGCACTCGCTGACAGAGCTGAATAACCCCGACCTAATCCCAACAGCTTCCGATGACCGATTAACCTACTGGTCTATGGACTGTGGGAGGAAACTGGAAAAAAAACTCATACATTCCATGGGGAGGACTGAAATTGAACTCCAAAACACACTGAGTTGTAATAATGTGGTGCTGCTACACGATCATGGTGACATGTTGGATGTGGAGTCTCACAGGGTGAGGACATGAGGAACTCTATCCCTGTGAAGGCGGTGGGAAGCCGGAGTGAGCACAATGTCTGGGAAATGGAGGGATGTGGTGGGGGACAGCGTGAATGCTGGAGGAAGGGAAACCCTGTACTTTGAAAGAGGAGAACATTTCTGATGTCCTGGAAAGGACAGCCTCATGCTGGGAAAAAAATGCGGTGCAGAAGAATGAATTGAGAAAAAGAAACAGCATTTTTACAGGAGACAGGGTCAAAACAGATACAATCTGCCTGGCTCGACTTGAACCAGCATCTGGGATGATAATTAATTTTATTGGGCTATGCTGCAGAATGTAACAGTGAAACAGCCAGTTGTTGTTCTCTCCTCACCTGGAGGGGGAGGGGAGAAGGGGATGGAGCAGGAGATGGAGAGGTGGGGGGAGGAGAGTGATAGAGAGATTGAGATGTCGGAATGTTGTGATGGACAATCATTTCTGATGGGCTCGAGATCATGGTCTCTTTGGTGGAATTTACTATTGTTTGCATGATGGGCGGTGGGGTCCGATGGTTCTGTTGGTGCAATGAGGAGAAGGTTAATGCTTTTCCAGCTGCTTGTCCATAGGACTGGGACGGGGGTTCTAATATTTTTTGTCATTCATTATTTCCGCTTTTTCTTCTGTTTAGTAGACGTCTGTGAAGAGTAAGAATTTCAGTTTGTACACATTCCCTGATATTAAACTGAAGCACTGGATATTCACCATGAACGATAGTGATCCAGGTGCACCGAGACCAATGGGGCCATTGTGTTGGAATCCAAAGAAAGCTGAAGGTTCAGCACAGGGAGATAGCATGGTGAAGGCAACATTAGCCAAGGCACGAGATACGGGGGGGGAATTGAGGTCCTGGTACAACTCTGTAAATCTGGGGGTATACCACAACCGAACTTGTGCGTGCAGTCCTGGACACCACAGAATAAAGAGGACACGATTGCACTGGAGAGGGTGCGGAGGAGGTTGAATCTTTCAATGATTGGAAGAGACCAGATTGGCCAAGCTTGCCTCACAGCAGAGGCAGACAACGACAGATATGAGCAAGGTTTGGCTCAGATAGCTTGGATCAAATTGGACAGGATGGCATTTAACTCTTAGAACATAGAAGATAGAAAAGGCCCTCCAGCACACTTTATTGTGCCAAACCAATTAAATCAGTAACCAACTAAACAAATCCCCTCTGCCCACACAATGTCCACATCCTCCCAGTACTCTTACATTCATGCTTATCTAAATATCTCTTAAAAGTCTCAAATGTATCTGCCTCCTTTGCAATTATGCCTTCTCACTTTAAACACATGCCCTCTGGTACTAGGCAGGCCATGGTGCACTGGAGACGGACTGCTACTCAGGATGAAATGAGACAGGTCAAGAGACCTTTTTCTTTAGCAGAGGGGCCTCAGTCCATGGAACACGGTTTCAAGTGTGAGGTATAATGCTCAGAGGATCTCAGGAAGGATTGTTCGCCCTAAGGGTTGTTATATCCTGGGGCACACCGCCTGAAAAAGTGGTGGACAGAGTTCCTCCGACAGTGCTTCAGGAAAAACTGGATGAGCATGCAAACAGTAAAGGAATTGTCATGAAGATGGACTAAGTGGTGGAAAATGGTATCTGAGCAGGAGTATAAAGATCAAAGCTCTGTTTCCGTACTGTTCATTAACTGTGACTCCCAACACTAACGTTCCAGGCGTAACCCCAGCAGCACCACATGGCGTTCGTGAGAAAACTCCACAATCCTTTCCTCAATGAACTCAACTATGATGTACCCTTTGACCAACTCTGTTGTCCTGGATGCTAATCCAAGCCTTCCCCCCCCCCACCCCAAACCCATGTGTTGAAATGTTTTCAGCTCTTGGATCAGTGTTTAGCAACGTCTGTTTGACAACATACATCTGGGGAGGCTAGTGTGCACTTCTGTAAGACTATAAGACATAGGAGTAGAACGGTCATTTGGCCCATTGAGGCTGCTCTGCCATTCCATCATGGCTGATCCCTTAACCCCTACTCAGCCCCACTCCCTGCCCTTCTCCTTGTAACCATTGATACCAAATCCAATCACCAACCTATCAATGTCTATTTTAAATACACCCAAGGACCTGCCCTCCACAGCTGCCTGTAGTAACAAGTTCCAGAGATTTACCATCGTTGACTGAAGAAATTTCTCTGCATCTGTTTTAGATGAACGTCCTTCTATCCTGAAGCTATGACGTCGTGTTCCAGACTCCCCCACCATGGGAAACATTCTTTCCACATCTACTCTGTCTAGGCCTTTCAACATTTGAAAGGTTTCAATAAGATGCCTCCTCATCCTTCTAAATTCCAGCTTGGATAGACCCAGAGCTATCAAAGCTTCATTGTCTGATAACCCATTCTTTCCTGGAATCATCTTTGTGAACCTACTCTGAACCCTCTCCAAGGTCAGCACATCTTTTTTCAGATGAGGATGCTAAAACTGTTCACAATACTCAAGGTGAGGCCTCACCAGTGTCTTATAAAGCTTCAGCATCACATCCCTGCTCTTGACCTCTTGAAATGAATAGCAACATTTAATTCCATTATCAAAATGCTTCACCATGCATTTTTCAACATTGTATTTAATTTGCCACTTTCTTACCCTTTCTCCTAATCTAAGTACTGCAGCACACCTGTTTCCTCAACACTACCTGCCCTCCCACCAATCTTCGTATCCTCTGCAAATTTAATGTTCTTTTATTTCTGCAAATCTTTATCTATTGCCCCGACCAAACCAGTTATTGTCTTGCTCTAAACACTGTTCACAACCCCTCACGCTACCAATGCAACCATCTCATTGACGTAGGCCCAACCTCTGAACAAGATCATATCTTCCACATGTCCAATGTTTAAAATAAAGATGGAATGCTCTTTTGAAGGAAAACACAACACATTCTGCAGAGATGGAACAATGACTGCTTGCCCGCTTACTTCCCTGCTCAGCTACTAACTTGAAAAGTCTGTGATCCAGTGACAAAGGAAACTCCTTCCAAATCACTCCTGACCTGCTCAGCAGGACTGCTCCACTCTGGTTGTCCTCCTACTTCTGCGCTCACTGCGTTCCTCAGGAAGCCTCTTTCCTTGGTCAATTTTCTCTTCCCCCCTCCTCAAGCCCTTTCACGTTCCTTCCTCTGTCATTGAACTGCAGCGAATGCGCACCAGATCTCAACCCACTGACCACATTTATATAGACCATAGAAATCTACAGCATATTACAGGCCATTCAGTCCACAATGCTGTGCTAACCATGTAAACTATACTTTATAAGCTATATTTTACAGAAGGCTGCACAAATCTGTTTTCCCATGTGGTAAAAGGTCACTATCCTCTTCGCTGCGGGCACCCTCAGGTGACAGACAATATTAATGTGCCTGTCAGAAAGATGACAGGGATAGGGAACCTTGATCTTCAAGTGATACTGAGACCTCACTAAAGAAAAAAAGTGCACAGCAGGGAGAGGCAGGTAGGAACAAAAAAGGTGCAACAATGAACTCTTAATGAGAAATCAGGAGTGCTAAAAGAAGGTATGAGGTTGCCTGAGCAGACAATAGACAGTAGGTGCAGAAGTAGACCATTAGGCCCTTCGAGTCTGCACCGCCATTCTGAGATCATGGCTGATCATCTACTATCAATACCCGGTTCCTGCCTTGTCCCCATATCCCTTGATTCCCCTGTCCATAAGATACCTATCTAGCTCCTTCTTGAAAGCATCCAGAGAATTGGCCTCCACTGCCTTCTGAGGCAGTGCATTACAGACCCCCACAACTCTCTGGCAGAAGAAGTTTTTCCTTAACTCTGTCCTAAATGACCTACTCCTTATTCTCAAACCATGCCCTCTGGTACTGGACTGTCCCAGCATCTGGAACATATTTCCTGCCTCTATCTTGTCCAATCCCTTAATAATCTTATATGTTTCAATCAGATCCCCTCTCAATCTCCTTAATTCCAGCGTGTACAAGCCCAGTCTCTCTAACCTCTCTGCGTAAGACAGTCCAGACATTCCAGGAATTAACCTCGTGAACCTACGCTGCACTTCCTCTACAGCCAGGATGTCCTTCCTTAACCCTGGAGACCAAAACTGTACACAATACTCCAGATGTGGTCTCACCAGGGCTCTGTACAAATGCAAGAGGATTTCCTTGCTCTTGTACTCAATTCCTTTATAATAAAGGCCAACATTCCATTAGCCTTCTTCACTGTCTGCTGCACTTGCTCATTCACCTTCAGTGACTGATGAACAAGGACTCCCAGATCTCTTTGTATTTCTCCCTTACCCAACCCTACACCATTCAGATAATAATCTGCCTTCCTGTTCTTACTCCCAAAGTGGATAACCTCACACTTACTCACATTAAACGTCATCTGCCAAGTATCTGCCCACTCACTCAGCCTATCCAAGTCACCCTGAATTCTCCGAACATCCTCATCACATGTCACACTGCCACCCAGCTTAGTATCATCAGCAAATTTGCTGATGTTATTCTCAATGCCTTCATCCAAATCGTTAACGTAAATGGTTAACAGCTGTGGTCCCAATACCGAGCCCTGTGGCACCTCACTAGTCACCACCTGCCATTCCGAGAAACACCCATTCACCGCTACCCTTTGCTTTCTATCTGCCAACCAGTTTTCTATGCATGTCAATGCCTTCCCCCCCCCCCCCCCCCGATGCCATGAGCTTTGATTTTACCCACCAATCTCCTATGTGGGACCTTATCAAATGCATTCTGAAAATCGAGGTACACTACATCCACTGGTTCTCCCTTGTCTAACTTTCTGGTTACATCCTCAAAAAACTCCAATAGATTAGTCAAGCATGAATTACCCTTGGTAAATCCATGCTGGCTCGGCCCAATGCTATCACTGCTATCTGGATATGCCACTATTTCATCTTTAATAATGGACTCTAGCATCTTCCCCACTACTAATGTTAGGCTGACAGGATGACAATTCTCTGTTTTCTCCCTCCCTCCTTTCTTAAAAAGGGGGATAACATTAGCCATTCTCCAAACCTCAGGAATTGATCCTGAATCTAAGGAACATTGAAAAATGATTACCAATGCATCCGCAAACTCCAGGGCCACCTCCTTTAGTACCCGAGGATGCAGACCATCTGGACCTGGGGATTTGTCAACCTTCAGTCCCATCAGTCTACTCATCACTGTTTCCTTCCTAATGTCAATCTGTTTCATTTCCTCTGTTACCCTATGTCCTTGGCCCATCCATACATCTGGGAGATTGCTTGTGTCTTCCTTAGTGAAGACAGATCTAAAGTACTTATTAAATTCTTCTGCCATTTCTCTGTTTCCCATAACAATTTCACCCAATTCATTCTTCAAGGGCCCAACATTGTTCTTAACTATCTTCTTTCTCTTCACATACCTAAAAAAGCTTTTGCTATCCTCCTTTATATTCCTGGCTAGCTTGCGTTCACACCTCATTTTTTCTCCCCATATTGCCTTTTAAGTTAAGTTCTGTCGTTCCTTAAAAATTTCCCAATCATCTGTCCTCCCACTCACCTTAGTTCTGTCATACTTTTTTTTTATGCTATGCAATCTCTGTCTTCCTTTGTCAACCACTGTGGCCCCCTTCCCCCACTTTGAATCCTTCCTTCTCCGGGGGATGAACTGATTTTGCACCTTGTGCATTATTCCCAAGAATACCTGCCATTGCTGTTCCACTGTCTTTTCTGTTCTGATATCTGTCCAGTTAACTTTGGCCAGCTCCTCCCTCATGGCTCCATAGTCTCCCCTGTTCAACTGCAACACTGACACCTCCGATCTGCCCTTATCCTTCTCAAATTGCAGATAAAAACATCATATTATGATCACTACCTCCTAATGGCTCCTTTACTTCAAGATCGCTTAACAAATCCTGTTCATTACATAACGCTAAATCCAGAATAGCCTTGTTCCTAGTCGGCTCTCATCCAAGCTGTTCCAAGAATGCATCCCGTAGGCACTCCCTATCCTGGGGTCCAGCACCAACCTGATTCTCCCAGTTCACCTGCATGTTGAAATCCCCCATAACTACTGCGACATTACCAGACATGGTGAAGGAGAATCCTAAGTGATTCTACAGATATGTTCAGAGCAAAGTGATTGCAGGGGACATAATTGGTCCTCTGGAAAATCAGATTGGTGATCCATGCAAGAGATGAGGGAGATCTTAAATTATCTTTTGCATCTGTGTTTGGAGGAGGACACAGAGTCTACAGAACTGGCATCAACTCCATGGACCCTGTACAGATCACAGAGGAGGAGGGTAAACACAAAGTTCACTGCAGATGCTGGGGTCAAAGCAACATATACAAGAAGCTGGAAGAACACAGCAGGTCAGACAGCATCCATGGAAATGAGCAGTCAACGTTTCAGGCTGAGACCCTTCGTCAGGCCCTATAAATAAGGTGGGGGAAGGGGGCAGGAGAAGAAGTAAACCAGTAAGAGGAAGGATCAAGGGGTGGGGGAAGGGAAGCAGGGAGTCTGTGGACAGAGATGGAGACCGAGACTCTGGAGACAGATTGTCCACTGACATCTTCTATAAACCCACTGACTCTCATAACTACCTCGACTATACCTCTTCCCACACTGCCAAACGCGAAAATGCTATTCCCTATTCCCAGTTCCCCTGTCTCTGCTGCATCTGCTCCCAGGATGAGGCTTTCCATTCCAGGACATTTCAAATGTTCTTTTTCTTTAAAGACTGTGATTTCCCTTCTGCTGTCACCAATGATGCCACCAGAACATGGACCATGTCCCCCTTGTCCTCACCTACCACCCCACCAGCCTCCAGATTCAGCATATTATCCTCCGCAGCTTCCACCACCCTCAACAGGACCCCACCACTAAGCACATCTTTCCCTCTCTGCCACTCTCCGCTTTCCGCAGGGATCGTTCCCTCCGCGATTGCCTGGCCCACACATCCTTCCCCACAGATCTCCCACCTGGCACTTATCCCGGCAAGCATAAGTGCTACACATATCTCTACATCTCCCCTCTTACCACCATTCTGGGCCCCAAACAGTCCTTCCAGGTGAGGCAGCACTTCGCTTGAGAGTCTGTTGGGGTAATCTATTGCGCCCAGTGCTCCCTCTACACAGGCCTTCTCTACATTGGCGAGACACAATGCAGATTGGGGGACCGCTCTGTTCAGCACCTCTGCTCCATCCACCACAACAGACAGGTTGCCACCCACTTCAACTCTGCTTCACATTCCCATTCGGATGTGTCCATACATGGCCTCCTCTACTGCCATGATGAGGCCAAACTCAGGTTGGAGGAGCAACAACTCATATACCCTCTGGGTAGTCTCCAGCCCCTTGGCATGAACATTGAACTCTCCCGGAAATTCCCTCCCTCTCCCTTCCCCCATTCCAGTTCCACTCTGCCTCCTCCTCCTCCTCCTCCAACTGCCTATCACCACTCTCATGACTCTGCCTTCTTCTACCACACATAGTACTTTTCCCTTACGTTCCTTCTTTCTTGCCTATCCCCTCCCCCAACCCTTGATCTTTCCTCTGGTTTTTCACCTGGCACCTACCTGCCTTCCTTCCCACCCCCCCCCCCAACTTCTTTATAGGACCTCTACCCCTTCCCTCTTCAGTCCTGACGAACGGTCTCAGCCCGAAATGTTGACTGCTCGTTTCCGCGGATGCTCCGTCCGACCTCCTGAGTTCCTCCAGCTTGTTGTACATATTACGGAGGAGGAGGGGTTTGCTGTCCTGAGGCAAACTAGGGTGGATAAATCTCCAAGGCCTGACAAGGTTTTCCCTTGGACCCTACAAGAGGCAAATGCAGAAATAGCCAGGGACCTGGCAGAGATAATTAAATTATCCTCAGCAAAGGAGAGGTACTGGAGGATTGAAGGATAGCCAATGTTGATCCGCTGTTCAAGAAAGGCTCTAAAAGGAAAGCAGGAAATTATCCGCTGATGACCCTGACATCGATAGTGGGAAAGGTATTGGAATATATTCTGAGGGACTATAAACATATCAGTATTTGGATAAACATGAACTAATTAAAGATAGTCAACTTGGCTTTGAGCGAGGTAGGTCATGTCCAATGAATCTTTCAGAGTTTTTTGTGGAAGTTAGCAGCAAAGTGGATGAAGGCAAGGAAGTGGATATCTACATGGACTTTAAGGTATTTGTCAAAAGGTTGGTGAAGAAGGTTCAGTCGCTTGGAATTCAATATAAGGTAAGGCATTGAGTTAGACATTGCTTTGTGGGAGAAACCAGAGAGTGATAGTAAGTGCCTCAATGACTGGAGGTCTGTGGCTAATGGAGTGCTGCAAGACTGGGTAAGGTTTGTCCACTGTTGTTTGTCATCTATATCAATGATCTGGGTGATAGTACGTACAGTCATCTAGATTAGCAAATTTACACATGACACTAAGATTGGGGGTGTGGTGGACAGCAAGGAAGATCACAACTATTGCAGCGCGATCTGGACCAGTTGGAAAAATGAGCTCAAAAATGGCAGATGAAATTTCATACCAACAACTGTCAGTGTTACACTTTGGTCAGGCCATCCAGAGTGGATCTTACACACTGAATCATAGGACAGAGGGATCTTAGAATAGATACATTATTTGCTGAAAGTGGCATCATGGATAGATAGGTGTTATTGGCCGTCATAGATCAAAGTATCGAGTACAGGAGGGAGATGTTATGTTGAAGTTGTAGGAGATTGGTGAAGCTTAATTTGGAGTATTGCATAGCTTTGGTCACCTACTTACAGGAAAGATGTAAATAAAGTTGAAAGAGTGCAGGGAACATTTATAAGAATATTGCCGCGTCTGGTTTGCGGGGGGGGGGGGGGGGGGGGGGGGGGTTGAGTTACAAGAATAGATTGAATAGGTTAGGACTTTATTCCTTGGAAGACAGAAGATTGAGAGGAGATTTGAGATTTGATAGGGGTACACAAAATTATGAGGGAAAGGTGAGATTTAAAAGGAACATGAGTGGAAACTTCTTCACTCAGATGGTCCTGAGAGTGTGGAACGAGCCGCCGCCAACACAAGTGGTGCATGCAAGCTCGATTTCAACGTTTAAGAGAGGTTTGTAAAGGTATGTGGATGGCAGGGGTATGGAGGGCTATGGTCCCGGTGCAGGAAGATGCGGGTAGGCTATATAAATGGTTCGGCAGGGACTACATGGGCCGAAGGGCCTGTTTCTGTGGTGTACTGTTCTATGACTCTAACAGTAACATCTGAAAAATATTGAGACTAAAGGGAAAACGTTGCCTTGTTACCATCCCCTCTTGACTCACCTTTCCCACGTCACTCAGTCCAATCACGCCGGGGCCCGCTTCTCAGGGTTACTCATTCTCATTCCTCTTTTGAGTTCAGTAAGCAATTTCCCTGTCTGTATCTCACCGCCCGACTCTTCCTCGTCAAAGTTCAAGTTAATGCATTATCAAAGTAAATATAGTCACATATACATAGTCATATATGAGGTTCCTGTGTGTGTATTTTGCGGCAATCGCCTTGGAAGAAGAACGCACCATTTTCTTTACTCACCCAGCCGCCTGCACCCGGGACCCTGTGTTGGTGCCGCTCCCCCCAGTACATCCACAGACTCTGTACCGGGATTCTACCGCGGGCTCGGACTTCTCCTTCCCCTCTGTGCCGGGAGTGCCACGCAGAAACGGTGCCTCCTGTTAATGCTGTTCGCAAAACCCCAGCCAAACAGGGAAACTCACCTGCAAAGCTCCGCTGCAGCCCTGCTGCCGACCAGAACTGCGCGAGGGGTCTACAGTGCGCCTGCGCGGAGACGCGAGCTCTGCGCCGGTGCATCGCTGGAGTTCCCCACAGCGCCACGAACACTTGGAGGACCAAAGGTGGGGGAGATGCAGTGGGTGCGCCGTTCGAATCCTGCTCTGGGATAACAACACACTTAATTATCTATAATCACTACACAGAATTAATTGACTGTAGGTCTCATTTATCAAGTGTCTTTCTTGCGCTGAAAGCACCCAAAACTGCCTTTGTGCCTCAACAGGAGAAGAACTCCACACGAAGCAACACACACAAAATGCTGGAGGAACTCAGCAGGCCAGACATCGTCTGTCGATTGAGTGTTGATGGTGATCTCAAAGCCCCGGCCAAACAGCCGAACGGAAAGGGGGAGAACGGGAGACACGGGGAACGGGAGGGGAAAAACGAGAGAGGGAGAAAGATAGAGGGCGAGGGAGACGGGAGAGGTGGAGAGGGGAATGGGAGGAGGGCGAAAGAGGGAGAGAGAATGGGAGAGGGGCAGAAGGGAGCAGGAGAATTGGAGAAGAGGAGAGAGAACGGGAGGGGGAGAGGGGAGAGGTAGAACAGGAGAGGGGAGGGAGAGTTAGAACAGTAGAGGGGGAGAGGGAGAAAGTGAGCAGGGGAAAACGGGATAGGGGAAGGAGGAGAGGCAGAACGGGACTGGAGAGAGGGAGAACGGGAGTGGGGAGAGCAGGAACGGGGAAGTGGGAGAGGGAGAGGGAGAACGGGATAATGGGAGAGGGAGAAGGAAAACCGAAGACGGGGAGGGGCAACGAGATGGAGAGGGAAAACGAGAGAAGTGGGGAGAGGGGGAGGCTGAGAATGGGACAGGGGAAGAGGGGAGAGGGACAATGGGAGATGGGGTGAGAGAGAACGGGAGGGTCGGGAGAGCACTGTGCTCACAACGCTCTGCATTATGCAGAGAGCACTTGCGAACCGTGATGTATCCAAATACGATTTTTAACGGTTCAGCGATAAAAATGATTTAAAAAAGAGGGTGAACGATGACAGTCCATTTTTTTCCGTTTCCTGATGAACTAAGGGCGTTAGTAAGCCTTTTTGGCCGTGGCATCTATGTGGTTGGTCAAGGCGTGGTTATTGGAGAGGTTCTCTCCGAACAGCCTGTAGCTGTCGACCCGCTCAAACTTATGGATGCAGATATAGAGCGCACGGCTCCTCCGCCTGATTACAATGTCCAGCTCTGTTGTTACTGCGGGAAATTGTTTCGCGAGGCTCCAGGTCATCGTTATTTAAAATCCAAGTCACTGCAGAGATATAATCGATAAACTTTTAGATGGAGTTAGAGCAGTATTGGTCACGCATTCGTGACTGTTGTGGCGACCCACTTCCTAGCGCACTCGAACCGGCTCACAAATAGCCAGTGCGCCGGCACAAAGGCCAGTCCCAAAAGGGCGCCAAGTCTGCTTCACCAACAAAGGGAGAAGCCCGCGCGGGACTGTGAAAACGTGCCCCCTACAGCATCCGCGCGTGGAACAAGACTGTGAATACTTGCCCCTGTTACGTACCCCGTAACTGGGTCACTTACCAGCAAAGATAGAGAGGTCCGTTGAAGTCTGATGGTACTATTTTTAACAGTATTTATTGATAAAAAAATACAGAAAAATAATACCAATGCAAACATACAGATAATATACGTCGTCAATACTAAAACTAAAAGCGCGGGTATAATAAGAATCAATAAGAAATAGCTCTATCGTTGTCTAAGGATAATGTATTGTCCGATGGAAATATAAAAGTCACTCAAGTTCATTCAAGCTGCAGCTTTTTGGTTGGAGAGAAAGACGAATGTTTAACTTGCCCAGTCCTTTTATGATGTAAATCCTTCGAGAGTCGTTGGGGGCTGATGTCACCTTTGTTGTTAGCTAAAGCCGTCCTTCTGTGGCAAGACCCACCAATTCCAAGGCAAATGGAAAAGGACGCACGTGGGTCTTTTCCACCGGCTTTCGCTGTTACATGAGTTCTAGCATTTCTTCTGGTGCGTCTAAAGGGGCAGTTCCCCAGACCCTCTTTTATCCTGACTCACAGGGTCTCGGATGTCAATCAGGTTGGGATGATGCAATCCCTCCACCAAACCCCCCCCCCCCGGTTCATTGCCTGGGGGCTTCGATGAATCGTACAGCACTCAATACACAACTCCGTCTCCAAGAGATAATGGCCGATAACAGTGGCTTTGTCTCTCGGAGGCCCAGGACACATTCCAAACATTGAGGAATCTGCATGTCTCTCTCTCATTTCCTGGGTCTCCTGACCCGGATCAATAGCGATCCTGCGATTCTCAAAAAGGAGGGGGCCACGGGCGTAACACCCCCTGCAGCATCCGCGCCCGGGGAGGGCGGGGTCAGGGAGGCTTTAAAGTGAGGCCGCGAAGTTCGAATAAAATCTTTTTTTAACTGAAGTTTACCGACTCCGTGTCGTTATTTCAGCGCTGCATGTAGCACACCGCTACACTGTAAAGGGAGTAGGGCAGTGGGCTGAGGACGCAACCCCTTGTTGAGAATAATTGTGTTGAAATGGGCTTTGATTTCCTCTCGGGACCACCCTCTGCTGATCCTAAACCGACAGATCTCCCAATGCCAACATCCCTGGGCCATGCACATGGCTGATTCGATGGCGGCCAACCCCTCTGGATGGCACACCGTCCGATCCTCCTGGACCCACCCTCGCCGTTCATGCACAACCGCTCCACAGGCCAGCACCGTCGGTCGATGCTTCGCAGGTTACACACTGCCCATTTCTCTAGCTCCACCATCCCCAGCTCATGTACTGTTCTGTCCTCTGTCCTGGACAGAGTCACACACCATCCGATTCCCCCATAACCAGCCCGTGGATTTCCTGACGACCAGTTGAGAGAACGACAAACTTTTGACCACGTTTCTATTTTAAAATGCAACCAGTTTTGAATTTGGAAACGGGGACTTTGTACGACTGCCAAAATTACTCAGTTTTTTACTATTGCGTACTTCTACAAAAGTGTTGTCTCAAAGAATTGCTGCAAGCTGTGGTTTCAAATTTGCCGTTTCCCGGGAAGTTCAAACAGGTGCAATTAAGACGTTGACTGATATAAGACCAAAAGACATAGGAGCAGAATTGGGCCATTCAGCCCATCGATTCTGCTCCACCATTTCATCAGGGCTGATACCGGATCCCACTCAACCCCATAAGCCTGCTTTCACGCCCAACCGGATAAGACCATTTTGAACAATGTGCTTAGAAATGAAGAACTCGAAGAACTGTTAATTTTTGCTGACAACTTTAGGAAATGTTAAGCTTCTAGCGCTGGCTGTGAACGTTGATTCACTTATGAATTAAATCGAATTCAAATCCAGACAGGCTGGAAGTGGAGCATTTGGATGAGCTAACGAGGATTGAGACGTATCTTTCATCTGGATGTGAAACTATTCCTGACAGCGTTTATGGACAATGTATTTATAATAATGACAGACGAGAAAAATGTTCCAAGATGTGAAAGCTTTCCTCTGTTGTACTGTGTTTCTTTACACCCTTCAATTAAGAAATAAAATCAAATGCGACTTGGACTCGACCACCCTCTGTTCCTTTCATTGGCTCAAGTGAAACTCATTGGCAAAGACAGTGGCTTCTGGTTTGATACAGATCTCTACCTGCTGCTCCAAAATTGAGACAAAGTCTTTACCTCATTTTGGCTTTGGTCTAAGGCATCATTACGTTATTGTTCTTCTCCCAGATCAGTGCCTGCACTCCTATATAGTTTCTTTTATATTCCCTGATATATAATTGAAATTCCCAAATTTGTCAGGTTAGCCGGTTGCCAGGCCAGATTTGATACAGATCACAGACTCATGCTGACATTTTAATAAACCTGCATCTTCTATCTCGCCAAAGATCTCACAAGCAACTTGATATTCTGAAATAATCCCCAGCATTGGTAGGAAACTCATTGTATTTACTTCGTAAAAACACAAAATGCTGGCAGAACTCAGCAGGCTAGACAGCACCTATGGGAGGAGGTAGTGATGACATTTCGGGCCGAAACCCTTCATCAGGAGTGAAGTAACATGGGATGGTTGAGGGGGGATAAGAAGTGGGGGGAGGGATAAAGTAGAGAGCTGGGAAGTGATAGGCTGAAGGGAAATAGGCTAAGGCGAAGGTGAAGAATTATGGGAAATAAAAGAGAAAGAAAGGTAGGGCTGGGGGGAGATTATAGTGAGGGGTGGGGGGGAAAGAGAGAGAAAGAGAACCAGACTAAAATTATAGATAGGGATGGGGTAAGGGGGGCAGGGATATCAACGGAGGTCTGTGAGTTGGATGTTCATGCCGGCAGGTAGGAGCCTACCCAGGCGGGGGATAAGGTATTGCTCCATCGACCTGCGTGTGGCCTCATCTTGACGGTACAGGAGGCCATGGACAGACATATCGGAGTGGGAGTGGTCTGTGGAATTGAAGTGTGTGGCCACAGGGAGATCCCGCCACTGCTGGAGGACTGAGCGCCGGTGTTCGGCGAAACGGTCTCCCAGTCTGCGGCGGGTCTCCCCAATGTATACATGGCCACATCGGGAGCACTGGATACAATATATCACCGGATACAGTATATATCGAAGGGTTTCGGCCCGAAACGTCGTCACTACCTCCTCCCATAGATGTTTGGACTGCTGAGTTCTGCCAGCATTTTGTATTTTTATTTATTTCCAGCATCTGCAGATTCACTCGTGTATCTACTTCGTAGTTGCTTTGATTCAGTAGGGGATATCAGTTGACAGAACAGTTCACAATATATGGTTGCACAAACATCTCACGAAATGGCACCCTTCATTTCTTTCTCCACAAAAACAAATTAATTTGACCCGTTTATTTTTTTTCTGCAGGTCAATACGCACTTGTTCCTTCATTTACAAACATTTGTATATAAAGAACAGTTTCTTACCGACAATGAATTTAAATCAAAAACCCTATTCTTATTGGTTTTTGCGTGACACTGCTCAGATTTTGGGTTTTGGAATCTCCGCTGATACCTCAGGAAGTAATGGAGTTTTGAAAATCTTCATCTTGCATCTCGAATTTCTCTAAATATTTCCAAAAACCTAGTCCAAGAGGTGACTCCATCTTTATTCAGTCTCAACAGATTTTCTAATGTTTTATCATTTTTAAAGGATCACATTGGTTTTCCCATGTTCGTTGAGCCGAGCCCATTGAATACCTTCGAAACATTTCTGTGTGAACACCATATGATTCCTGGAAATCAGCTACCAGTTAATTGTACCCTGTTATTAATTAAACAGCATCGGCTTCTACTGATCCATACATTCCTCCAGTAGCCCTCTTTTATTTGGACGTCTGCAGATATTGTTGTTGCTTAGAACGTAGACATCTACAGCACCTTACAGGCCTTATGTTTCCAAGCTTTGAGTTTCCAATGGACCCGGACCCCAAGATCCCTCTGATCCTCCACACTGCCAAGTGTCTAACTATTGATATTATATCCTGCCATCATATTTGACCTACTAAAACGAACCAGCTCACTACTTTTGTTTTAAAGGCCACAATGTTTTGCCAACCATGAAACCTATGCTAGAAATTGCACAGAATTACTCTATCGAGTAGCCCTCTATTTTCACAAATATCCTCATATACCCAGGAGTCTCTTAAAAGACCTTATGGTATCCACCTCCACCACCGTCGCTGGCAGACCATTCCACACACCCACAACTCTGTTTGAAAAACTTATCTCTGACATCCCTCTGTACCTACTTCCAAGGACCTTTAAAAGTATGCCCCCTCGTGTTAGCCATTTCAGCCCTGGGAAAAAGCTTCTGACTATCCACATGAACAATGCCTCTCATCATCTTGTATGCCTCTATCAGGTCATCTCTCATCCTCCTTCGCTCCAAGGAGAAAAGGCCCAGTTCACTCAACCTATTCTCATAAGGCATGATCCCCAATTTAGGCAACATCCTTGTAAATCTCTTCTGCACCCTTTTTTATGGTTTCCACATACTTCCTGTAGGAAGCTGACCAGAACTGAACACAATACTCAAAGTGGGGTCTCTCCAAGGTCTTAATATCACTGTAACATTACCTCAAGGCTCTTGAAATCAGTCTCTCAGTTGATGAATGCCAATGCACCTTCTTAACAACACCGTCAACCTGCGCAGCAGCTTTGAGTTTCCAATGGACCCGGACCCCAAGATCCCTCTGATCCTCCACACTACCAAGTGTCTAACTATTGATATTATATCCTGCCATCATATTTGACCTACTAAAACGAACCAGCTCACTACTTTTGTTTTTCCTTGGTTGTTAACCGCTGATGTTTCTCGTTGAAATGTTGAAATGTTTCTCAGCCGATTTTACAAACCTATTACTCACAGCAGAACTCAGAGGGGAAACTCTGGAGGACTCATCTACAGAGGTGATTGACATGCAGTCCCAAAATAAGAATGAATCAGAATAAGAATCGGTTTTATTATCACCCGCATGTGTCTTGAGATTTGTTAACTTAGCAGCAGCAATTCAATGCAATACATGATAAAGAAGAGGAAAGAATGAAATAATAACAATAAATAAGTAAATCAATTATAGTATACGTATATTAGATAGATTAAAAATCGTAAAATAAACAGAAATAATATATATTTAAAAAGTGAGGTAGTGTTCTCGGGTTCAATGTCCATTTAGAAATCGGATGGCAGAGGGGAAGAAGCTGTTCCTGAATCACTGAGTGTGTGTCTTCAGGCTTCTCTACATCCTCCCTGATGGTAACAGTGAGAAAACGGCATTCCCTGGGTGCTGGAGATCCTTAATAATGGACGCTGCTTTTCTCAGACACCGCTCCTTGAAAATGTCCTGGGTACTTTGTAGGTCACTATCCAAGATGGAGCCAACTAAATTTACAACCCTCTGCAGCTTCTTTCGGTCCTGTGCAGTAGCACATTCACCCCCCCCCCAACCCCCCATTCTACACAGTGAAGCAGCCCATCAGAAGGTTCTTCACAGTACATCTATAGAAGTTTTTGAGTGTATTTGCCGATATACCAAGTCTCGGAGCAATTTCGGGGATGAGATTATATTTTCAACTGCGTTCCCATACACAATAGCCAGGGAGTGATGGAGGAGCTGATATGGAGTTACCTGGGAAAGGGAGAGAAAAACCGATGTCATAGTGGGGGAGTCTTTAATTTTGCCATTATTGACCGAACATCCCTTCAGTAAACAGTGGGGAATAATTTCTTCAATGCATCCTCAAGATATTCTTGAAATAGGATGACGAGGCTCCCACCAGTGGAAAAAACATAACGGACCCGGACTTAGAAAATGAGACAGGACAAGTGGTAGACAGTGCTTGAACATTTGAGAAAATGACCGCAACTCATTTTGTTTTAAAACAGTTACGAGTAAACATATCTTGCCAGAAGTGGCTAAATCGTAGGAAAACAAGTAGTAACATGCTTGTATTGAATTGAATTCAGTTTATTTCTTACATCCTTCACATACATGAGAATAAAAAATCTTTATGTTATTTCACCATCTAAATGTGCAGTGTGCAATCATAGAAGTTCATAATAATTCAAAATAGATAGAATGCTCAATGTAGTATAGAGTACACTCAAATCAGCGTGAGCTAATCAGACTGATGGCCTGGTGGAAGAAGCTTGCCTGGAGCCTGTTGGTCCTGGCTTTTATGCTGCGGTACCATTTCCCGGATGGCAGCAGTTGGAATAGATTGTGATGGGATGGCTTGGGGCCCCAATGATCCTATGGTCCTTTTTCACACTCCTGTCCTTGTAAGTGTTCTGGATCATGGGAAGTTCACATCTACAGATGCGCTGGGCTGTCCACACCACTCTCTGCAGAGTCCTGCGATTGAGGGAAGTACAGTTCCCATACCAGGCTGTGATGCAGGCAGCCAAGAGGCTCTCAATTGTGCCCCTGTAGAAACTTTTCAGGATTTGGGGGCCCATACCAAACTTCCTCAACCGCCTGCGGTGAAAGAGGTGCTGTTGTGCCTTTTTCACCACACAGCCGCTATGTACAGACCATGTGAGATCCTCGGTGATGTGGATGCCGAGGATCTTGAAGCTGTTCACCCTTTCAAACCCAAATCCCATTTGTCTCAATCAGGGCTTGGCTGTCTCCATTCCTCTTGTAACCCACAACCAGCTCCTTTGTTTTTGTGACTTTAAGGAAGTGTTTGTTTTCTTGACACCACTGTGTCAAAGAGATGACTTCTTCCTTGCAGGCCTCCTCTTTATTGTTTGAGATAAGGCTAATTAATGTAGTGTCATTAGCAAATTGAATTAGCAGTTTGGAACTGTAGGTGGCGATACAGTCATGACTATGCGGGCAGTAAAGGAGGGGACTCTGTATGCAGCCCGGAGGCTCAGGTAGGTAATGAATGTGCGAAGCTCCTGTCGGACAAGTCCAAGCCTTACAGTGTACATCGACTCTGCCAGAAATGTGCAGAATTTAAAAGTATATGAGGACCCTGTCAGGATCATAGGGGGAAATCACGGCGTATCCTGACTGTTTGAGCAGATTATGAGATCTCATGGTGTATCAGAACCAAGTCAGCTGTAGCATCTTGGCTATGTGTTCTGACTCCAGGCATAGACTTCCCCCCTTGCATTTGAGAGGAATCAATCTCTCCTTAGTTACCACATTTTCCCCTGAAGATATATAACGTTTCTTTGTAGTATTCTTGCTCCTGTTTGCCAAAGGAATTGTTTGCCCCCTTTGGCCTTGCCAATATCCTGCAGGACACTTTGATCTTTGTAAATGTTTTCTACGACAAGAGCCCCATCTGAAAATTACATCTACAAACTTACACCAGTTTTTTTTTGTTTGTTTGTTTCTCATGGCCTTACCTCTCGGATCATCGGGAGTTCCTGGACTTAATCGTCACTGCCCTTACTCCGTACGAGAATGCCAAAACTGAGTCTGATTTTCAGCAACACCAACATGTGAGCCCTGTAGGATTTTTGTCTACTTCTGCATAAATATACAGATACCTAGAAGGTGATCAGGTCTCCACATAAGTCTTAAAACTAGATAAAGAGAGAACCTGATAAGTAAATAACACACAAAAGCACAAAACCATAAAATCATACGACACAGCAGCAGAATTAGGCCATCTGGCCAATCAACTCTGCTCTGACATTCAATCATGGCTAATCATTTTTTTTCTGAACCCCAGTTCTCGGACTTCTCCCTGCAACCTCTGATGCCATGTCCAATCAAGAACCTATCAATCTTTTCCTTAAATACACACAATGACCTGGCCTCTACAGCTACATGTGGTAACAAATCGCTCAAATTGGCTGAAGAAAGTTCTTTGCATCTCTGTTTTGAAAGGGCGGCTCTCTATCCTGAGACTGTGCCCTCATGTCCTAGACTCTCCCATCATGGGAAACATCCTTTCCACATCTACTCTGTCTAGGCCTTTCAACATTCGAAAGATTTCAATAAACTCACCCCTCTCCTGAGACAATCCTTCTGTTCCAGTGAGTACAGACTCAGACCCAGACCCAGACCCTCATATGATGACCGTTTCATTCATCAAATCAAACTTGTGAACCCCCTCTGGACTCTCTCCAATACCAGTATATCTTTTCTATGATGAGAGTTCCAAAGCAGTTCAAAATACTCACTGTGAGGCCTCACCAGTGCCTTATAAAGTATCATATCCTTGCTGTTGTTTTCTAAACCTTTTGAAATAAATGCTAACATCAAGGCACTCTTCAAAAACCCCAAGGTATTCTTCAATTATGTGAAGAACAAAAGGATGACAGGAGTGAAGGTAGGATCGATTAGAAATAAAGGTGGGAAGATGGAGGCTGTGGAAGTGAGTGAGGTCCTCAATGAATACTTCTCTTTAGTATTCACAAATTAGAGGGAACTTGATGACGGTGAGGACAATATGAGTGAGGTTGATGTTCTGGAACATGTTGATATTAAGGGAGAGTTGGAGTTGCTAAAATACATTAGGACGGATATGTCACCGGGGCTTGATGGAATATTCACCAGGCTGCTCCACGAGGCGAGGGAAGAGATTTCTGAGCCTGCAGAAGGCAGAGGGTTGTGGTGGAGGGAGTACATTCATATTGGAGGGTTGTGACTATTGGTGTCCTACAAGTATCAATACTGGGATCCCTACTTTTCGTGACTTTTATTAATGACCTGGTTGTGGGGTTAAAAGGGTGATTTGGCAAGTTTGCAGATGATACAAAGGTTGGTGGTGTTGTGGATAGTGTTGAGGATTGTCAAAGGTTGCAGAGAGACATTGATAGGATGTAGAAGTGGGCTGAGAATTGGCAGATGGAGTTTAACCCCGAGAAGTGTGAGGTGGTACACTTTGGAAGGACAAACTCCAAGGCAGAGTACAAAGTAAATGGCAGGATACTTAGTAGTGTGGAGGAGCAGAGGAATCAGGGGGTACATGTCCACAGATCTGTGAAAGTTGCCTCACAGTTAAGAAAGGGTAGTTAAGAAAGCTTATGGGGTGTTAGCTTTCATAAGTCGAGGGATAGAGTTTAAGAGGCGTGATGTAATGATGCAGCTCTATAAAACTCTGGTTAGGCCACACTGAGAGTACTGTGTCCAGTTCTGGTCGCCTCACTATAGGAAGGATGTGGAAGGGTACAGAGGAGATTTACCAGGATGCTGCCTGGTGTAGTGTGTATGGATTATGATCAGAGATTAAGGGAGCTAGGGCTTTACTATTTGGAGAGAAGGAGGATGAGAGAAGACATGATAGAGGTGTACATGAGATTAAGAAGAATAGATAGAGTGGATAGCCAGCACCTCTTCCCCAGGGCACACTGCTCAGTACAAGAGGACATGGCTTTGAAGTAAGGTGAGGGAAGTTTAAGGGGGATATGGGAGGAAGGTTTTTTACTTAGATAGTGGTTGGTCCATGGAATGCACTGCCTGAGTCAGTGGTGGAGGCAGATACACTAGTGAAGTTTAAGAGACTACTAGACATGTATATGGAGGAATTTAAGGTGGGGGGGTATATGGCATGCGGGGTTTGAGGGTCGACACGACATTGGGGGCCAAAGGGTCTCTAATGTGCTGTACTATTCTATGTTCTAACATTGCACTTGCCTTTCTCACAACCGACTCAACCTTCAAGTTAATCTTCAGTGTTGTTCTGCACAAGGACTCCCAGGTCCCTTTCCCCATTTCGAAAATAATCCACACATTTATTTCTCCTACCAAATTGCAAGACTATGCATTTTCCGACATTTGACCCTTTCTTACCCAAATCTGACGGAGTCCTACTGCATCCTACCTGTTTCCTCAACACGACCTGCTCCTCCACCAATCTTCATTTCGTCTGCAACCTTGGCAACAAAGTCACCTATTCCATCATTCATATCTAGCATACAAAGAAATGGTTCCAACACCCCAACCTCTGTAGAACACCGCTAGTCACTGGCAGACAAACAGAAAAGCATCCTTCTACTCTCAGTCGCTGCCTCCTACCAATCAGCCAACGCTCTAACCATTTTAGAAACTTTCCTGTAATACCATGGTTCTTAACTTGATAAGAAGCTTCATGTGTAGTACCTTGTCAAAGGCCTTCTGAAAGGCTAAATATGCAACATCTATGACATCCCCCTTATGTTGCAAAGATGTGGCTGGGGCGTACCCAGGTGCAGGACACAGGCACTGAGGCAGAGTCGTTAGGCATCAGTACCACTAAGAATACAGCTAAGTCGATATTCAGACGAGTCTTTATACAGAGAATTCACGTAGAGAATCATGTAGAGATTCACGTAGAGAATCCAGGAGATGATGCAGAACTTAGATCTGAAAATCCTAAGTAACCATGAAGCGAGGTTACTCGTACAAGAGTTGACCAATGAACTGGCAGTTCCTTGTTGTGATTCCAGGGTTCTTATCCTGCATTTACTGATGGGAAGCAGGTGTCTGTAACTTGCTGAATTGGGAACAATTGGAAATCGGGCAAAGGGATTTAAGGCTCAATTAAAGATGTAATGGGGAATTGCCAGATGGGACCATGAAGTAACACCACCCCCCCAAATAGGAGCCACCAGGCGCTCCTCCGGGCTTGTCTAGATGGTCCCGATGGAAGTCTTGGATGAGGGAGGGGTCCAGGATGAAGGAGCAGAGATCTCAGGAACACTCTTGTGTTGTATCCTATTGTATCTGCCTCTGCCACCTTCACTGGCAGTACACTCCACACAAACAACACTCTCTGTGAAAAACTTAACCCTGACATCCCCTTGTACCTACTTTCAAACACCTTAAAACGATGCCCTCTCATGTTAGCCATTTCAGCCCCGGTAAAAAAGCCTCTAGCTATACACATGATCAATGCTTCTCCTCATCTCATACACCACCTCAACCTATTCTCATAAGGCACGCTCTCCAATCCAGGAAAGATCCTTGTAAACCTCCTCTGTGCCTTCACCATACTCTCCACATCCTCCCTGTAGTGGATGACCAGAACTGAGCACCAAGGTCTTATCTTGCTGTACCATAACCTCAGGGCGAGGTTGGGCATTTTATTTCTTTATCCCCTCGCCAGTAATACTATCTGCCGAAATGAAATGCATGATTGGTGGGATATGACGCGACTATTATTGCCAGAAATAAGTCTTGTTCATTTACCAGCGCATTTCAAAAGCCATACGCTTCAAGCAAACTAGGATTTTTATCTTTTAAGATAAATATTGTTGTTTGCAATTTTAGGAGCATTTCTAATATTTCAGCTTATGCACAGAATGTCTTTGATTGTCTTTGAGTTGCCAGTTCTAATCGGCGGAGAGTACAGGCAGAAATGGTGCAATTTAACTGCACACTGCCAAACTGCAATACAAATTACAGACAGAATGGTGGTACATTGCCCGTCTGCGGGGGCGGGTGGAATGTGCAGATGGTGGCATCCTCTGTACACGTTGCCGGTTGTCATCCTTGTAGAAACTCCGGATGGGTTGGGTAGGGCCGTGACACAGTTGGGGCCAAGGTGAGTTAACCCGGAGACGTCAGCAGGTCCGTTGCAGGTGGTACCGCCGGTCACGTGACCCAGTTTCTTCATCATCAACAACAACAACAACAATCTTGGAAATGATTCAGAATTTGCCTCTGCTCTCCGAAATAGGATTTCTGAATAGTCCGTGAGCACTACCTTCTGCAATATTAACATATTGATTGATTTTTAAGTTTTGTCTTACTTTATTATTAAAACTTGTGGTTATTTGTTACACCGGCACAAAAGGCTACACGCTCGTGTCAGTGACTGTGAGCTCGCTGTCCTTGACTGCAGATGTGCAGCATCTGCGGGATGCTTACTCTGACCCCGCCCCGCCACGATGACGTAAGGATCACACTGCGCATGCCCACGGTCCCCAGAAGGGCGGCAGATTCAATTTTGTTCTGTCTGAAGTGGATCGTCTGCGGGGCGGAGGCGATCCGGGAGTGGAGTCTCGCCCTTTTCTGGGAGGTAGTCCGGGAGTGCGATCTCACCCTTTTCGGGGCGGAGGCGATCCGGGAGTGGAGTCTCGCCCTTTTCTGGGAGGTAGTCCGGGAGTGCGATCTCACCCTTTTCGGGGCGGAGGCGATCCGGGAGTGGAGTCTCGCCCTTTTCTGGGAGGTAGTCCGGGAGTGCGATCTCACCCTTTTCGGGGCGGCGGCGTAGGAGAAGGCCCAGTTGCTGCAGATCGCAATCGCAAGATTGCTGTCGGTGAGTATTTCTGCCGGTCTTTGGCCGTGACTCCGGTTGAATTCCCCTCTCCGGGCGGCCTCACCCCGCCTTCGGTGCAGAATCTGCCGGATTGGCCCACGGTAGTGGTTCACTCACACCGAGTGCCTAGAGTGGACCTCGAGTTTCCTTCTTCTGAGGTCTGCATAGAGTGAGAGGCTGTTGTTATGACATCTCTTCGCCTGATTTCCAACCTCCTTCCGAAATGTTGATTTGACAGCAGACCTGAATATGGCATTGGAGCTGCGCTGAGCCGCACAGTCAGAAGTGTAAAGTGAGTAGAGCCGGGGCTGGTATCCCTTGCGCTGATGGAAATCGTGCAGGAGATGTCGCCAGTCCGAATACTTCAGGCTCAGTGTGACATCGAATTAGCGACTGGAGTCTCGTTGTGGAAGGATCAATATCCGTTTCTGCCTTGTTAGTGAAAGAGAGAGGGAGAGCCTGTGGAGTGTTGAAATGCTGGAGTGAATAGTTAGTTTTTGATGGACTGTAGACCACGATCTCTCTGCTTTTGCTTGCATGGAGGTTCGTGGGAATGCCGATGCTTTCTGCTGGAGTGTAGCGGGGGGTGGGGGGTGGGGGGGGGGTTCTTGTGTATGGGAGGGGCATCCATTGAGTTTCTTAGAATTTTACAAACTGGGAAATGGTACCACAGCATTAAAGCCAGGACCAACAGTCTCCGGAACAGCTTCTTCCACCAGGCCATCAGACTGATCAATTTTTCTGTCATTTGTCCTTCAGGAGTTTTTCTTTTGTTTGGAGGATATGTAAAAATTTCACGTTGCATATTGCATGCATTCTCTGATAGTAAATTAAACTCTTGACTGAGGCCTGCAGGTGAGGAAATCCAAGATCCAGTTGCTTGGAGCTTATTGTTGAATTTTGAGGGGATGTTGGTATTGAATGCTGAGCTGGAGTGGATAACGAGTATCCTGGTTTATGTATCTTTTCTGTCCTGATGTTTCGGGGCACGTGAAGGGGCAATGAGATGGCATCTGCCATGGACCTGTTGTTCCTGCAGGCAAACTGGAGCAGATCCAAGTCGCTTCTCAGGCAGGAGTTGGTTGGCATGTCTCATCTCCAGTCTCTCAAAACCCTTCATCACTGTGGGTGTAAGTACTACTGGACAATCGTCACTGAGGCCTGTCACCACCTCCTTGTACTCTGGTATAACTGAAGCATGAATTAATCAGTCTGATGGCCTGGTGGAAGAAGCTGTCTCAGAGACTGTTGGTCCTGGCTTTAATGCTGTAGTACCTTTTCCAAGTTTGTGGTTGGGGTGACTCGGGTATCCATTGACCCTTTGGGCCCTTTTTACACACCTGTTTTTCTAAATGTCTTGAATAGTGGGAAGTTCACATCTACAGATGCGCTGGGCTGTCCACACCACTCTCTGCAGGTTCCTGCGATTGAGGGAAGTACAGTTCCCATACCAAGCAGTGATGCAGCCAGTCAGGATTTTGGGACCCATACCAAACTACTTCAACCATCTGAGGTGAAAGAGGCACGTGAGAACCTCGGTGAAGTTTATTGTGAGGAATTTAAAGCTGTTCACCCTCTCAACAGGGGTTCACCTGCCTCCATTCCTCCTGTGCTCCACAACCAGTTCCTTTCTTTTTGTGACGATCAGGGCAGAGTTTTCTTCAAATGAGCTTGGTTGAAGTCTCCAAAGTGATTTAAAATGTGCTGGGATGGACTGTTTCTTGTTTGGAGACAACATGCAGGATTGTGAGCAGTTAATAATAGTCAACCCACACATGGTATGTAAACTGAGATCAGGATAATAGACAAGTTAAAATAAGATACAACCCTGAGATTCTTTATCCTGCGTGCATCCTCTGTAGTATAGTACCTGTAAACAGCGTCACTGAAGGAGCTAGAGCAGCGAAGAAAACAAACTGTTGAAATGCATCTGTAAATAAGTAGCAATAAATACCGAGAGCATTAATTGACTAAAGAGTCCTTAAAGTAGGATTCCTGGTTATGGGAGCATCTCAATAGATGAGTGAAATTATTCTTTTTTGTTCAAGGTCCTGAGGGCTAGCAACATTTCTTCAACCTGGTGGTCGAAGTTTTGAGGCACTTTACCTTTTCCCCGATGGCTGCAGCAAGAACAGAGCCTGGCCGAGGTGGTGAGGATCTTTGATAGATGTTGCTTCCCTACGTCATCCGAGGGAGAACTCCCGAGGTAACTAGAAGGCATAGTACTGTATTTGACCGTCACGTGTTCAAGGACAGGGGATACATAAGCTTGTCAAAACCACTGTTAGTGAAATTAATTTGCAGAGGAAATTCGATTAAAGTTGATTACAAGTAAATTAGACACGGACTTCGAAGTAAAAAGAGCTTTATTCATGATATCATGGGGAGTGGACCCTCTGACAGTGGGGTTTGAACTCCCGGTAATACAGAGTGCACAGTTCCTTTCATACACGTGTAAGTCGATTGCAAATGCAAACACTGTTCAATTAACCTTATGAATTAGAGAAGATAAGCTGTTCTCTTGCATTAAACTGTGCCCCTAGTAACTGCCAAAAAGTAAAAATTCAGTCGTATGTACAACTTTGTACCAACAAACCATTTGTCTCATTCTAACGTTGGACTCATTCTTGATTCTAATTCTTACAAGATAAGCAACTGCAAGTGTTTATTCTGAGAATCATCTCTGCTGAACACCAAGGCCATATCTACAATAAACTATAGAAAGGTTTCCATGCTCAAAAAGTCAATATTAATTCTTTGCCTAACATAATCTTTAACTCACAATATTTTCCTCCACAGCTGCCAGATTGGAGCACCATTGAGAGTTTATCATAAAGCATACATCTTCCTTCTGCTTTTCCCGATTTAGCAGTTCGGTCCATTCTGTAAACCGCGAAGCTTTGGATTTGATCATTGTGTCTGGTGTGTTGGGAGAAATCATTCTACCAGTTCTCTTCGATACAGCAGTCTTGCGCTCGGGTCCTAAATTTTGTTCTCCAACGACTACATGTGCTGCGTAGAGGAGGCTTTATCTCTGTGTTTCAGCCTGGGTTGGAGTCTCTGTCTCATGTCTCATGTCTCCTGTCTCACTTTCAGCCCTGGTGAGGTTCTTTTGTTCTCTTAAAAGTGTCTTGCCTTCCTGGTCCACCGAGTCCTTCAGTCGATGGTGAGATCTGAAGATCTTTCAGCTGATTTTAAATCCTTTGTTTAAAGGGGAGTTGCTTACTGCAGATGGCAGTAAGAAAAGTTTAGAGAAGAATATTTAAAATAATTTTTGGATCAATTTTCTAAAGCCCACAAAACATTGTCAACGATGAGAGCATACAAGGCTATCAGAAACTGGATATTGGAGGACAATTTGAATATTGGACAAATATCCCTTATTTGTCAAAATGAGTGCACACAGCTTTGGAAATTGGTGATGTTGAAGTCAAATGTTGAAATTTTGGGTGGGAAATAATGGCAAAGTAGATTTTTTTTTTAACCTTGCGGAACATTAACACCTGATATGATGGAAATTGGATAAATAAGGTTATGGGGAATGGGGTTGTAATGTCACAAATGCAAATGGAATGGCACTGGAAGGCTTTCTGGAAGAAAAATGTTTGATGTGCTTGAATGATAGTAGGAGTATCAGGTTAAATCTTTGTATTGTATTTCTTCTGCTGACCTTGCAGTAGTATCTGAGGATTTAGCAAATGTGTGCAAGTGGTGGCTGGTATCCGTCTGTCTGGAAGGACAATGGGTGATCACAAGCCTGGGCAGAAGGTACAGAGATCCTGAGATGTCCAGTTGTCGAGATCCCCCTCTCGGCCTCACCGGTGTAGCCAAAAGGAAAGCTTATGAAGCAATACGTTAGAGTTAAACTGCAGGAGCTACCAGGAGGATGTTCAATGATGCCCGGCCGCCTTAGGTGCTCCACTCCAGATTTGCTGTCTGGGTTTACCCCTGTAGCCTTCGTCTCTCCCAAGGCTGCCCACAAGGTGGTGGGGCTATTTATCCGGAACTGGGGATCAGGTACATGGGCACCAGACAATGTCAACAGACCAGTGGTCCTGCATGCTATGTGTGCAGAGGCCAGATCTCCTCCCCATCCTCTGTAATTCAGCCTGAGTTGGAAAGGAGTTCAGTGACAAGTACTGCCCACTACACTACCACACTAGACAAATCACAGCTACCATTTGGTACAGGGTGTTCAGCAATATTAAGGCAGATATTATGGTTATTAAGGTCTCTCTGTGTATGTTTTAGAACTTCAGCTGACATTTTCAAGAATTGTCAGAATTCATCAGTATTCTTGTCTATCAGTTTAGCCTTCAATATTCCAAGCTGTATTCCCTGATCATGTGCTTCAATGCTCACATTCAATCTTGGTTTTCACACTTATTAAAACCGGTACTTCAAATTGTCAGACTGACATTCTTCTGGAGATTGGACAACGTCTGTCAGACTGCACAGTCTAGGCCTGTGCACACATTTGAAATGGGCTCCTGCCCAAGTTGTGGTTGAAGGAAGTGAGCTGGCAGGTATTCTGGCCAAGCAGTGGCTGAAAATTAAGGATGTAAGTGTAGCGGTGCCTTTGCATAAGTAGGAGTTGAACGTTATAATTAGAAGGTCTGTTTGATCACAGTGGCATCGAAGTTGGGTAAGGAAAAGAAGGGACGGCATTTGAAGGATGGTGGGAGACGGGTATAACAAAAGGGAATCAGAATCGGGTTTATTATCACCGACATATGTCGTGAAATTTAATTTAGCAGCAGCAGTTCAATGCATTATATAATATAAAAGAAAATAAAAGTAATAAATAAATCAATTAGTACATATATATCGAATAGATTAAAAATTGTTGAAAACAAATAATTTATAAAAAGGGAGGTAATGTTCATGGCTTCAATGTCCAGTTAGCAATCGGATAGCAGAGGGGAAGAAGCTGTTCCTGAATCGTTCCGTGTGTGCCTTCAGGATTCTGTACCTCCTACCCGATGGTAAGTTGTACTCACATGTTTAAGTATTGGATGGACTTGGTTGAATAATTCCTGGCTCAGAACCAGTATGATACAGGCATTCGTAGGGAACAGTTGGGAGGCATTCACTGTTTTGACCATTTAGCAATGGAATGAAGCTTGGGAGCTCACAACGCAACTCTTAATTATTCGATGCTCTTACTTTACCATCACTGCACAAGCAACAACCCTGGCCAACAGCTTAGAACATGAACCCTACTGTTCTCGTTGTACCAAGATTCACTCTTTTCCAATTTATAGCACTGAAATAGACAGACAATTGATCCTTCTCTCAGCCCCTGGTATGAGGGTTCTTCTTTGCAATGGTGGGTTTCTGCAGAGAGCTACTGCTATCTATATTCCAAAAACCTCTGCTTTTATATTAATTCCTCACTCATTTAAATGTTATTGGCTATGGGTCATCGGCCTATTCTTAACACCTTCTTATTGGTTCTGGTTCAAGCCAGCATCCATTCATTGCAATTTTTTCCACAAGTGACAACTGGTTCTTTTATTTCAAATCAGTTACCAAACCAGGAACAAGCTTTGAATCACTCAAGGCAGTCACAGACCCCAACAGTCACAAACCCACCTGTTATATCTAACTAAAGGCCACCTCACAAATAACTACTTATTTGGAAATAGTCTCTATTCCAGCAGCTTACTCAGAGCATGATTCTCTCTACTTTAAAGCAGAAGTACAGCCAAGCAACTTCATTTCACAAAATGGAGGGCATAGGGTAGCTTCACAAAATGGCAGTCTCCATTCCTTCAAACTCATGGCAAGAACAAAGACAATTGGTTTGTCTGCTTCCACTGTACTAGACCTATTCGAAGGTAAAGTCAAACCTTCCATATTTGAATTCCTCCACAGCCAACAGTTTTATTATTCAAATAAGCAATACAATGATAATTCAAAAAGGTATTGTTTGAGTGCAGGTTTTATAAGGTGCAAGGGAAATTTCTAATTGCTAAATTAAGATCTCTGGAGCAGATGGTTTAATCACGGGCAGTTTGTTAAGATATGCCTGCCATCATGATTTATATAATTATTTGAATTAGACTAGTTGATATTATTTGTCTTTTTTTTTGAGGGGGGGGGGGGTCGCTGGTGTGTTGACTGTTGACTCTTTTGCTTAGATAATACCTGGCCTGGTGAGTTCCTCCAGCAGTTTGGATGTGTTTCTCTGGACTTCCAGGTCTACAGATTTTCTCATGTTGGTGAAGTGTACTTCCTGTGCCTTTGCTCCACATTCCAATTTAGTACGTGGCAATAATGCGCCTTGTGTTAATCTGCCCACAGCCAGGAAGCTTTACTCAAAGAGACATTTCTTCAAAGGGTGGTTAATCTATGGAATTTGTTGCCACACAAGGTGGGGGGGGGGGGGGGCGCCATGCAATTAGCTGTAGTTATGACAAAGATTATTCAGCTTTGAGCTGGTAAGGAGCTTAAGAGTTACAGGGAATTGTGTTAAAATAAAATCAGTTAATTAAATGCTTTAGCAAACTCGATGGGCTGAAAGGCCTAATTCTGATTCTGTGTCTTGCAGTCTTGTTGTGAGCTGAACAGTGACCACTTCATATCCCACATCAGATGTTGTGAACCGAGAGGGCCAACTTAATGGTTCTTTACTGAGTTCATTATATTGTTTATTGAATCGAATTTCAGTGAGTCTTGTTCTTAGGAACGAAGTCCTGAAACCTTCTGGCAATAGAAAGAGATAATGCTGAGGCTTTATAAGGCACTAGTCAGGTCGCAACTGGAGTATTGTCAAAGTTTTTTGAGCCCTATCTCTCAGAAAGGATGTGCTGTCAATGGAGAGAATCAAGAGGGGGTTCACAAGAATGATTTTGTGAATGAAGGGGTTAACTTATGAGGAGCGTTTGGCAGCTTTGGGCCTGTATTCACTGCAATTCAGAAGAATGTATGGGGATCTCTTTGAAACCTACCAGATAGCGAAAGGACTGGATAAGGTGGATGTGAAGAGGATGTTTCCTTTAGTGGGGATGTCCAGGACTAGAGGGTACATCATCAAAAACGAGGGGTAGCCTTTGAAAACAGAGACAGAGGAATGTTTTTAGCCAAAGAATGGAGAATATGTGGAATAGGTGGAGGCCAAGGACGTGGGTGTACTTAAGGTAGAAGTTGATCATTTCTTGATTACCTTACTTTCCCTCTTCTATCTTCTGATTGTGATTGATAATTTATTTTTTATTATATTTACTTTGATTTGTACTCTAGGGAATGCGAAGCGCAGAATCGAATATCACTGTGATGATTGTACACTGTAGTATCAGTTGTTTGGTGACAATAAAGTAAAGTAAGTAAGAATCAGCTATGATGTAATGGTGTAGCAGCCTTGATGGGCTGAATGACCTAATTTCTGCTCCTATGTCGAATGGTTTTCCGTTGTATTGTTATCTCTGTCCTGTTAGAATTAGACCTGTGATAAGAGGCTGAGGTTGATTGGGAGAAAACATTGTGCAGCTGGAAGTGAACAGCGGCTGAGTCCTCAGCAGGAGCAACAAGTCCGTGTGAGAGCACTGCAAGACAGGAATATCCTGATGCAGAATTTCTGATTCATTCGGTGGGAAAAGTTCGGTAAGTCTCATTTACTGAGGCACTGGTCCTTGAGTCTGTGATGCATGAAACAGTTGGGGGAGACTGACTGTGCCCGCACGAGTCTAATTGTCCCTACTGTCAATTGCTCCAGGTGTCAACAGCCAGGTGTTTGAATACTGCACTCTTTCTCCTTCAAAATGTTCACTGAAGAGTCAGAGACAGCCACAGAACAGAAACAGGCCCTTCGGTCCGTCCACACTGTGCTGAACTTTTCCCATTGACCTGCACCTTGACCATAGACCTCTATTCCCCTCCCGCTAGTGTACCTGTTGAAGCTTCACTCAAATGTCGAAACTGGGTGGCTGTCAGGAGAGAGGGAGCCAGTGCAGTGTGATCCTGTGGCTCGTCCCCCCAGTAATATGGGGTGGGGGCAATGGTGTTAGAAACGACCTGGCAGAGGAAAGCCACTTCATTCAGGTATCTGAGATTTTCCTCTTTGACGTGGAAGGGAAGAGAGAAAAAGAGGTCAGCAGCAGAGATGAGAGATTCATTGGTTAGGGAACCGACTGGAAACAGCAAGAAAGAAATTCCCTGATGGCACGTTACCTCACAAGTGCCAACACCAAGGGCATCCCGGAGTGAGTCCACAGCATATTTAAGGGGAAGGGAGAGCAGGCAGAAGCCGTGGCCCACCTTGCTACCAGTGACATCGGCAGGAAGGGTGACGAGGTCCTGCAAAGTGAGTTCGGAGCTAAATTGAAGGACAGGGCCTCAGGGTGGTGATGTCAGGCTTTCCACCCATGACACATGAGAGGCAAGATGGAAATAGGAAGATCATGGTTTAACACATGGCTAAGGAAATTGCTCAGAATGATCCATTAGGCTCTCCCCCAGGGTAGTGGAGGTCTGTACAAAAGGGATGGTTTGCACCTCAAGTGGAGGGGGACAAGTATCCTGGTAATAGTGCTAGTGCTCCCTCTGGAGGTTGAAACTAGGAGTTGCAAGGAAGGTTTGGTACTACTGCTCAGTGATTGGTTTAAACTGTCGTTAGTGAGAAGAGCCTGGACAAGTGGGATGGTTTGCACTTGAACTGAAGGGGAATGTGTAATCTTGCTCATGCTGTCCCGGGCAGTTTAAACTAGGCTTGCAGGGGGTAGGCAGCAGAGAGCTATGGCATCAAGTGGAGTTGTTGTGGGGAAAGAAGTTGTTTTAACCTACTTACAAAGACAGGAACCAACAGGTTGAGTCTATCCCTGTGCAAGAATTGTAGGTGAGGGAGATGAGCTCAGAACATTTGTCAGTGTGTGGATTTGTGTTGTTATCGTCGTCAGTAAGTACTGTTTGCAGGTCTGGCAACTCGAGGTTTCAGGGTTCTGTTGCTTTGCGTATGATGAAGGTGGGGGGTGTGGCATTACTAATCAGGAAGAGTCACGGCAGTCCTCAAACAGGACAGACTGGGGGGCTTCTCTACTCAAGCTCTGTGGCTGGCCTGAGTGAGAAGAAAGGGACGATCACTTCAAGGCTATTGTGTTGTTGACCATCCAACAAAAAGATTCACAGGAGCAAATTTGTAAAGGGATTTCAACCAAGTAAGGCTGATTTTAAGTTTTTGTATATTGACTGGGATTCCCATAATGTGAATGGATTGAGTGGGATAGAGTTTGTCAAATGTGTTTGGGAATGTTTCCTTAATCAATGTATAGAGGCCCCACTTAGAAGGAGTGCTACAGTGGATAAGCTATGAGGGAACGAGACAGGGAAGGTGGAATTAGTTTGTGTCAGGGAACTCTTTGCATTGAGTGATCATAATTTCTTAGAAGGGATAGGACTAGTCCTCAGGCTGGGATTCTAGATTGGAGGAAGACCAACTTTAAGCATATCAGGAAGGATCTGCAAAGTGTGGATTGGGAGAGGTTGTCTTCTGGCAAAGGGTAACTTGGTAAGTGGGAGGTCGTCAGAAGTGAACTATTGAGGGTATAGAGTTTGTATGCTCCTGTCAGAATGAAAGATCAGGGACCCTTGCATTTCAAGGGATATTGAGACCCAGGTTAAGGAGGTTTACAGATGATATAGGTAGAAAGAAACAGAAAACGTGCTTGGGAAGTGTAAGAAATGCAAGAAAAAAACTAGGAAAATCGGGAGGACTGGAAAAAGGCATGAGGTTTCTTTGGCTGGCAAGATGAAGGAGAATCTCAAGTGCTTCCATAGAGGGTGTATATTAAGACCAAAAGACTAGCAAGGGGGGACATTGGTCCTCTGGAGCATCAGTGTGGTCATTGATGCACGCAGCTGAAGGAGATGGGAGAGAACGTGCATGGACTTTTTTTTTGCATCTGTATTTACTCGAGCAACAAACACAGTCTACAAAACTGAGGCAACGCTGTGGTTTAGTCCTGGACTGTAGCCAGATTACAGTGGAATTTGTGGGAGGTTAGTACCAAAATTGTAGAGGCCCTGGCAGAGGGATTTAAAATGTTGTTAGGCACAGGTGACGTGCCAACGGACGAGGGAGAGCTAATATCTTTTAGCAATAAAGGCTTTAAGAACATGATGGGGAATTATAGGCCCGTGAGCTTGATGTCGGTCATAGGTAAATTAATGAAAGGGTCAGGCTATGTATTTAGATAGACAAGGCCTGATCAGGTGTTGTTGACATTGTTTCGGTAAGTCGTACATACCAGTCTTTTAGAGTTTATTGAGGACATCACCAAGATAGTTAATAATTGGCAGCAAGGCTGGGGAGGTAGTGCAGGAATTAGGCTTGGACCAGCTCATGAATGGAATGGTTGAAGGAAGTGACCTGGTGGTTAGGGACTTCGGTACCACGTGCCCGATGGTATCTGTGAATGGGTGGGCATCTTTGATGCATATTGCCTCCTTGAGGGAGATATTACAAGTGGTGAGGAATGTGCCCACCATAGAGCAAAACAAATCAAATCACGTTTAATTGTCATTCAAACCATACAGGGATACAGCCGATGAGACAGCGTTCTTCTGGGGCCAGGGTGCAAAATAATGTGAAAGGGAAAGATGAAAGAATGTAGTCACTGAAGAAAACATTTTGGTTCCAGTGATCATAACACTATTAGTTTCAACTTGATCATGGATAAAGATAGATCTGGTCCTTAGGTTCTAAACTGGAAAAAGACCAAATTTGAAGAAATGAGAAAGGATCTAAAAAGTGTGGATTGGGACAGGTTGTTCTGTGGCAAGGATGTGATTCATAAATGGGAGGCCTTCGAAAGAGAAATTTTGAGAGTGCAGAGTTTGTATGTTCCTGTCAGGATTAAAGGCAAAGTGAATAAGAATAAGGAACCTTGCTTCTTGAGAGATATTGGGATTCTGATAAAGAAGATGTATAACATGTATAGGGAACAGGAAGCAAATAAGGTGCTTGAGAAGTATTAAAAAATGCAAAAAAAATCTTAAGAAAGAAATCAGGTGGCCTAAAAGAAAACATGAGGTTGCTTTGGCAGTCAAGGTGAAGGATAATCCTACGAGCTTCTACAGGTATATTAAGAACAAAAGGATAGTAAGGGATCAAATTGGTCCTCTTAAAGAGCAGAGTGGTCGGCTATGTATGGAACCAAAATAAATGGGGGAGATCTTAAATGGTTGTTTTTGCATCTGTATTTACGAAGGAAACTGGCATGGAGTCGATGGAAATGAGGCAAACAAGTACTGAGGTCATGGAACCTAAACAGATTGAAGAGGAGGAGGTGCTTGCTGTCTTGAAGCAAAGCAGAGTAGATAAATCCCCAGGACCTGGTATTCCCTCCGACCTTGAGGGACACTAGTGCTGAAATTGCAGGGGCCCTATCAGATATATTTAAAATGTCAGTATCTACGGGTCAGGTGCTTGGATTGGACAATTGGAGGATAGCTCATGTTGTTCCTTTGTTTGAAAAAGTCTCTAAAAGTAATCTGGGAAATTATAGGCCGGTAACTTTGACGTCAGTAGGTAAATTATTGGAAGGCATACTAAGAGATAGGATCTACAAGTATTTGGATGGACAGGGACTTAATAGGGAGAGTCAACATGGCTTTGTGCATGGTAGGTCATGTTTAACCAATCTATTAGAGTGTTTCGAGGAGCTTACCAGGAAGGTGGGTGAAGGGAAGGCAGTGGATGTTTTCTACGTGGACTTCAGTAAGGCCTTTGACAAGGTCCTGCATGGGAGGTTTGTTAGGAAGATTCATTCGCCAGCTATACGTGGAGAGGCAGTAAATTGGATTAGACATTGACTCAGTGGGAGAAGTCAGAAAGTGGTAGTGAAGGATTTCTACTCTGAGAGAGGCCTGTGACTAGTGGTGTGCCACAGGGATCAGTGCTGGGTCCATTGTTATTTGCCATCTATATCAATGATCTGGATGATAATGTGGTAAACTGGATCAGCAAATTTGCGGATGATACAAAGGTTGGAGGTGTAGTGGACAGTGAAGAAGGTTTTCAAAGCTTGCAAAGGGATTAGGACCAGCTGGAAAAATGGGCTGACAAAACGCAGATGGAGTTTAATGCAGACAAGTGTGAGGTATTGCACTTTGGAAGGTCAAACCAAGGTAGAACATACAAGGTAAATGGTAGGACACTGAGGAGTGCGGTAGAACAGAGGGATCTGGGAGTATAGATACCTAATTCCCTAAAAGTGGTGTCACAAGTAGATAGGGTCGTGAAGAGAGCTGTTGGTACATTGGCCTTTATACATCAAAGTATTGAGTATAAGAGTTGGGAATGTAATGGTGAGGTTGTATAAGACATTGGTGAAACCAAATTTGGAGTACTGTGAACAGTTTTGGTCACCTAATTACAGGAAGGATATTAATAAGGTTGAAAGAGTGCAGAGAAGGTTTACAAGGATGTTGCCAGGACTTGAGAAACTGGGTTACAGAGAAAGGTTGAATAGGTTAGGACTTTATTCCCTTGAGCGTAGAAGAATGAGGGGATATTTGATAGAGGTATATTAAATTATGATGGGTACAGATAGAGTGAATGCTGCAGGTTTTGTCCACTGAGGCTAGGGGAGAAAAAAACCAGAGGACATGGGTTAAGGTTGAAGTGGGAAAAGTTTAATGGGAACATTAGGGTGGGGGGGGGGGGCACTTCTTCACGCAGAGAGTGGTGGGAGTGTGGAATGAGCTGCCAGATGAAGTGGTGAATGCAGGCTCACTTCTGATATTTAAGAAAAACTTGAACAGGTACATGGACGAAAGGGGTTTGGAGGGATATGGCCCAGGTGCAGGTCAGTGGGACTCGGCAGAAAAATGGTTCGGCACAGCCAAGAAGGGCCAAAAACCCTGTTCCTGTGCTGTAATGTTCTATGGTTCTATGGTAAAGTTCTGATGTGGAAGGCATAAGGAGATCACTTTTCCATATTTGGGGGAGTTGGTACAGGAGGCTCAGAATCATAAGACTAGATGGTATAGGAGCAGAATTGGGCCATTTGGTCCATCGAGTCTGCTCCGCCATTTCATCCAATTTTCCTCTCAGCACCAATCTCCTGCCTTCTCCCCCATCACCTTTGATGGCATGTCCAATCAAGAAGTTATCAACCTCTGCTTTGAATGTACATAAAGTATTGGCCTCTAAAGTGTCCTGTGGCAAAGAATACCACAGATTCTCCACCCTCTGGTTAAAGAATCTCCATTCCAAAAGGACGGCCCTCTATCCTGAGGCTGTGCCCTCTGGTCCTAGATTTCCCCACATAGGAAACATCCTCTCCACATCTGCGCTCTCAAGGTCTTTCACCATTCTATAGTTTCAATGAGGTCACCCCTCATTCTCTGAATTCTAGTGAATACAGACCCATAGCCATGAAATGCTGTTCATATGACATCATTTAATCCTGGAATCATTACTGTGAACCTCCTTTGAACCCTCTCCAGTTTCAGCTCATCCTTTCTAAGGCCATCATAATTCTAAGGCCAAAATCCGCTCACGTGTGGCCTCACAGGTGCTTTGTAAACTCTCAACATTACAGCCTTACTTTTCTATTCTAGACCTCCTGAAATGAATGGTAACATCACATTTTCCTTCCTCACCACTGACTCAACGTGCGAGTTAACCTTTAGTGAATCCTGTACAAGGGCTCCTGAGTCAGTTTGCATCTTAACTTTTTGAATTTTCTCTCCATTTAGAAAATCATCAACCCTTTCATTTCTTTTACCAAAGTGCATGGACATTCTCTTCCTGCCACTATTTCATTTCCATTTGCCACTGCTTTGCTCATTCTCCTTCCTACCCTCTCTACCTCCTCAAAACGATCTTCCCGTCCACCTATCTTCGTATCGTTTGCAAATTTTGCGGTAAAGTCATTAACTCCATCATCAAGATCATTGACATATAACATCAAAAGAATCGGTCCCAACACAGACCCCTGTGGAACACCACTAGTCACCAGCATCCAACCGGAAAAAGCTCCCTTTATTGCCCCACTCTTTGCCTGCTGCTGGTCAGCTTCTCCTTGATCTATGTGAAGCCATCTTTCTGGTGAAACCACGAGTTCTTAACTTGTTAAGCAGCCTCATGTGTGGCACTTTGTCAAGAGCCTTCTGAAAATCTAAGTTCACAACATCAACAATTCTCCTTTGTCTATCCTGCTTGTTATTTCTACAGAGAATTCCATCAGATTTGTCAGGCAAGATTTGAGGAAACAGTGCTGACTACGGCCTATTTTATCATGTGCCTCCAAGTAATTGATTCCAACATCTTTCTAGCCGTGTGGTCTGACTATAATTTCCTTTCTTCTGACATTTGCAAATTTCCAGCCTTCCGACACCAATTGGAGCCTAGTGACTCTTGAAAGATCATTACTAATGCTGATGCAATCTCTTCAGCCTTCTCTTTCAGAACCCTGGGTTGTACACCATCTGATCCTGGTGACTGATCAACCATCAGACCTTTCACTCTCTCTTGTTCACACTCTTCTTGATTCCTGACACCTGGATCTTCCACCACACTACTTTTGTCTTCCACAGTGAAGTCAGATGCAAAGTACCCATTAAATTCATCGGCCATCCCTATTACGACCTCACCAGCATCATTTCCAGATGTCCAGTATCACCTCCCTTTTACTCATTGAGTAACTGAAAACACTGCTTTTTATTGCCTCATATTTCATCTTTTCCCTTCCTTATACCTTTTTATTTGAGGAGAAAGATGTGACATAGGATCAGAAGACTCCTTGTGCGTTGAGTTAAGAAACAGCAAGGATAAAAAAATTGATGGCAGTTATATACAGGGCATCCAACTGTGGCTGGGAGGTGGACCACAAATAAGTCAAATAGGGAATGTTATGATAGTCACTGGAGATTTTAACATGCAGGTTGATTGGGAAAATCAGGACGGTAATGGATCTCAAGAGTGTGTGTCTGTTGAATATCTAAGAGATAGAATTTTAGAGCTGTTTGTCGTTCAGCCTACCAGGGTATCAGGATGTTTCCCATGGTGGGAGAGTCTCGGACAAGAGGGCACAGCCTCAGGATAGAGAGGTGCCCTTTCAAAACAGAAAAGCAGAGAAATTTCTTTAGCCAGAGAGTGGTGAATTTGTGGAATTTGTTGCCACATGCAGCTGTGGAGGCCAGGTCATTGGGTGTATTTGAGGCAGAGATTGATAGGTTCTTGACTGGACATGGCATCAAAGGTTACAGGGAGAAGACCAGGAACTGGGGTTGAGGAGGAGATAGAAAATGAAGGATTTGCCATGATTGAATGGCGGAGCAGACAGTGGACCCAGATGGCCTAATTCTGCTCCTATGTCTTGTGGTCTTATGGTCTCTTGTTGGATTTTAAAAGCTTCCTAATCATCCAATTTCCCACTCACTTTTGCTACCATATACCCTTTCCTTGGTTTTTATGTAGTCCTTAACTTCCTTTGTCAGCCATGGTATCTACCATTTGAAAATGTCTTCCTCTGTGGGACACATCTATCCTGCTCCTGTGAACTACTCCCAGAAACTTCAGCCATCTTTGCTGTGCCATCATCCTTGCCAGTATCCTCCTCCAATCCACCTTGGCAGGCTCCTCTCTCTTGCCTCTGTAATTCACTTTATTCCAATGTACTACAGATACAGGAGCTATGCTCCTTCTCAAACTGCAGTATGTATTCAGTCATATTATGATAACTGCCTCCTAATGGTTCATTTACGTTAAACTCTCTAATAAGATCTGCATTATTATAGAACACCAAATCTAAGATGCCCTTTCCCCAAGTAGTCTCAAGCACAAACTGTTCTAAAAAGCCACCTCGTAGGCATGGAACAAATTCCATCTCTTGCAATCTGACACCAACCCCTTGCATATTGAAGTCCCCCGTTACAATTGTAACATTACCCTTATAACAGGTCTTTTCCAGCTGCCTTTGCAACCTCAACCCCACATCTTAGCTACTACGTATTTGGAGGTCATATATGATTCCCATAGTAGTTTTTTTTTACCTGTACAGTTTCTTAACTCCACCCACAAAGATTCAGCATTCTCCTACCACCAGAGCCACACCACCGGCTCTGCCTTCCTGCCTGTCCTTTTGTTGAAAGTATATCCTTTGACGTGGGCTATGGGCTTCTTTCAGCCTCGTCTCAGTGATGCCCACAAGGTCATACTGACCAGTCTCTAATTACGCCTTATTCTGAATGCCACCTACAATTAAATACAGCACCTTCAGTCCTGAGTTCTTCACCCTTTTGAATTTTGCCTCTTCTCAGCTTCTTTCTTAACTCGCTCTATTCTTTTCTCAGGACTCCGTTCTCTGTTTCTTCCTATGTCATTTGTATCAATATCTACCACAACTTCTAGCTGCTCACACTCCCATTTTTAGGATATTGCTGACGCGCCCAGAAACATCTTGGACCCTGGCTCCTTTGAGGCAAACTACCTTCCGTGTTTCCTTTTTGCATCCACAGAATCGCCTGTCTGTCTGGGAGTTTGATAGTCTTCTCTTGTTTTAATGGGTTTTATTGGGTTTCTTTGTTTTAACCATATAACAATTACAGCATGGAAACAGGCCATCTTGGCTCTTCTAGTCCGTGCCAAATGCTTACTCTCACCTAGTCCCACCGACCTGTACTCAGCCCATAACCCTCCATTCCTTTCCTGTCCATATACCTATCCAATTTTTTTTTAAATGACAAAATCGAATCTGCCTCTACCACTTCTACTTGAAGCTCATTGCACAGAGCTACCACTCTCTGAGTAAAGAAGTTCCCCCTCGTGTTACCCCGGAACTTTTTGCCCCTTAACTTTCAACTCATGTCCTCTTGTTTGAATCTCAATGGAAGAAGCCTATCAACGTCAACTCTATTTATCCCCTCATAATTTTAAATACCTCTATCAAGTCCCCCCACTCAACCTTCTACGCTCCAAAGAATAAAGACCTAACTTGTTCAACCTTTCTCTATAACTTAGGTGCTGAAACCCAGGTAACATTCTAGTAAATCTCCTCTGTACTCTCTCTAATTTCATCGGGGCAGGGCCTTCACATGCTCCATTATCCTTACTTTATCCTTTTTTCCGATCATTGACCGACTGTAGCCCTACACTTTTCCAATGACTGATGGTGTTTCACCTCTTTCCATTCACTTTATTATTTCCACTTTATTTTCAATTGTGATCGTTTTCCGGAACAGAAACACTGCAGGCAGCAGGTTCCGAGCTCTGCCGGGTCCTAAAGTCCACTGCACTGAGACAGGTTAAATAAGGTCTGGAGCTCTGCTGGGTCATAAAAGCCACCACACCGAGACAGTTTAAATAAGGGATTTGAGCATCCGTGTTTATTCGTATCCACGGGGTGTCCCAGAACCAATCCACCACAGATAAGGAGGGCTGACTATATATATTCTGTGTCTTATGAATTGCTTCCGGAAATTCCAGCCATTGCTGCTCTGCCATCAGCCCTGCCAGTGTTCTTTTCCAATCAGTTTTAGCCAGCTCCTCTCTCATGCCTCTGTAATTCCCTTTACTCCACTGTAATACTGATACATCTGACTTTAGTTTCTCCCTCTCAAATCTCAGGGTGAATTCCATCATATTATGATCATTTGCCCTGAAGGTTCTTTTGCCTTGCGCTCTCTAATCGATTCCAGTTCATTGCACAACCCCCAATCCAGAATAGCTGATCCCCTGAGATGTACCAAAAGGCCGTGTAGAAGGCTCTCTAGAATGCTCTCTAGAAATCCGGCACCAAACCAATTTTCCTAAACTACCTGCTTATTCAAATCCCCATGACTATTGTAACATTGCCCTTTTGCCTTCATTTACTCTCTCCCGTTGCAATTTGTACACCACATCCTTACTACTGCTTGGAGGTCTGTATACAACTCCCATCAACGCCAAGTTTACCACTCCATTTCTGTAGCTCTTTCCACAGTCTCCATTCCCCAAGTCGGCTTAACCAACAGCACAGAATTAGTCCTTGGTCTCAAGCTGTGATGCAGAGAGTGAGCTGTCCTGCCTTGTACACAGTGATGGGTCTATGAGTGAGAGTGAAAAAGGAGCTAGAGTTGGCACAGTCTCGACATGAAAAACTACCAGCTGCAGCCAGAGGAGTGGAATTGAGTTCTGCCAGGTGCGGTTGGAGGTGCAGACACCTCTGGTCACTCGAGCCCCATGTTTAACATCAGGCCTCAAGCAAGCCAGAGATGCAATCTCGTTTTGTGGGAATGTGGACTGACGGAGAAACTGACAGTCTCTGGTCCCAGGGGAAGTCCAGTCCCTGATGAAAATCCTGTAGATATGCTGGGAGGAACTGCAAAGCTCTGCGGCATGGAGTGTTGCAAATTGGTCAGATTTTGGCCTGGAGAGCCACTGGATCAGACAGTGTGTGTCTTCACAAGGCAAAACTTCCTTTCTCATCTCGCTGGTCTAACACTCCTGTTGATATTGTTTACTCTAGAGCAACAGAATTGTGGAACGCCTGTCACTACAATGGCTGAGAACTCCAACAGAGAAGCAGATGCAGAGACAGGAAGGAAAAACACAGGTTTGTGCAGTTCTCCAGAAAATTTTAACCATATTCCCTGTCGCTTGCAAACACCCGAGACTCATAAAGGAAGAGGAAATGGGGAAGCAGCTGAGCCAGAGAATGAATATTTGCAGTGGCAGCACAATCACAGACGAACGAGGTATATGAGCTATGATCCACCAGAGATGAATGGGGTGCAGGAGCTCTGATCAATCACACATATTGGCTATTTTGATATGCACAATGATGTTAGCAGAGGAAGGAGGCTTCCTGACAGTGAAACCCAGATAGTGAGCAGGTCAGAGACAGTGAAAGGAGAGTGACAGTGGTGGGATTTACTGTGTCACAGGGACAGAAACATAGAAAACCTACAGCACAATACAGGCCCTTCGGCCCACAAGGTTGTGCGGAACACGTCCCTACTCTAGAAATCACTAGGTTTACCTCTCGCCCTCTATTTTTTTTAAGCACCGTGTAACTATCCAAAAGTCTCTTAAAAGATGCTATGGTATCCGTCTCCTCCACCTTTGCCGGCAGCCCATTCCATGCACTCACCACTCTCTCAGTAAAAAACTTAACCCTGACAACTCCTCTTACCTACTCCCCAGCACCTTAAACCTGCGTCCTCTTGTGGCAACATTTCAGCCCTGGGAAAAAACCTGTGACTATCCACATGATCAATGCCTCTCATTATCTTATACACCTCTATCAGGTCACCTCTCAGCCTCCGATACTCCGAAGAGAAAAGGCCGAGTTCATTCAACCTATCCTCATAAGACGTGCTCCCCAATCCAGGCAACTTCCTTGTAAATCTCCTCTGCATCCTTTCTATGGCTTCCACATCCTTCCTGTAGTGAGGTGACCAGAACTGAGCACTGCACTCCAAGTGGGGTCTGACCAGTGTCCTATATAGCTGCAACATTACCTCTCGGCTCCTCAATTCAATTCCGCGATTGATAAAGGCGAATACACCATACGCCTTCTTAACCACAGAGTTAACCTGTACAGCTGATTTGAGCGTCTGACGGACTCCGATCCCAAGATCCCTCTAATCCTCCACACTGCCAAGAGTCTTACCATTAATCTATATTCTGCCATCATATTTAACCTACCAAAATGAACCACTTCACACTTATCTAGGTTGAACTCCATCTGCCACTTCTCAGCCCAGTTTTGAATCCTATCAATATCCCGTTGTAACCTTTGTGTCATCAGCAAACTTCCTAACCCATCATTCCACTTCCTCATTCAGGTCATTTATAAAAATCACGAAGATTAAGCGTCCCAGAACAGATCCCTGAGGCACACCACTGGTGACCGACCTCCATGCAGAATATGACCCGTCTACAAACATCCTTTGCCTTCTGTGGGCAAGCCAGTTCTCGATCCACAAAGCAATGTCCCCTTAGATCCCATGCCACCTTACTTTCTCAATAAGCCTTGCATGGGGTACCTTATCAAATGCCTCGCTGAAATCCATATACACTACATCTACTGTTCTTCCTTCATCAATATGTTTAGTCACATCTTCAAAAAATTCAATCAGGCTCATAAGGCAGGATCTGCCTTTGACAAAGCCATGCTGACTATTTCTAATCATATTATACCTCTCCAAATGTTCATAAATCCTGCCTCTCAGGATCTTCTCCATCAACTTATTAACCACTGAAGTAAGACTCACTGGTCTATAATTTCCTGGTCTACCTCTGCTCCCTTTCTTAAATAAAGGAACAACATTCGTAATCCTTCAATCCTCTGGATCCTCTCACGTCCCCAATATTGATACAAAGTTCATCGCCAGAGTCTCAGCAATCTCCTCTCTCACCTCCCACAGTAGCCTGGGGTACATCTCATCCGGGTTTGGCGACTTATCCAACTTGATGCTTTCCAAAAGCTCCAGCACATCCTCTTTCTTAATAGCTACTTGCTTAAGCTTTTCAGTCTGCTGCAAGTCATCACTATTATCACAAAGAGCCTTTTCCATAGTGCGTACTGAAGTGAAGTATTCTTTCAGTACCTCTGCTGTTTCCTCCGGTTCCATACACACTTTCTCACTGTCACACTTGATAGGTCCTGTACTTTCACTTCTTGTCCTTCTGCTCTTCACATATTTGTAGAATGCTTTGGGGTCTCTCTTAATCCTGCCCGCCAAGTGCCCACCAAGGCCTTCTTATAGCCCCTTCTGGCTCTCCTAATTTCCTTCTTAAGCTCCTTCCTGTTAGCCTTATAATCTTCTAGATCTCTAACATTACCTAGCTTTCTGAACCTTTTGTAAGCTTTTCTTTTCTTCTTGACCAGATTTATTACAGCTTTGTACACCATAGTTCCTGACCCCTACCATAACTTGTCCTCTACCGCCATGGTGAGGCCAAACTCAATTTGGAGGAGCAACACCGCATATACCATCTGGGTAGTCTCCAGCAACCTTGGCATGAACACTGAATTCTCCAACTTCCGGTAATTCCTTCCCCCTCCCTTCCCCAATCCCAGTTTCACTCTGCCTCCTCCTCCAGCTGCCTATCACCTTTCCTGCCTATCTCCTTATCACTTCCCCTCTCCCACCCCTTGATCTTTCCCCTTACTGGTTTTTCAGCCGGCACCTACCAGCCTTCTCCTTCCCACCCTTCCCCCACTTTCTTTATAGGGCTCCTGCCCCCTCCCCCTTCAGTCCTGACAAAGGGATCTCGGCCCGAAACATTGACTGCTCATTTCCATGGATGCTGCCCGACCTGCTGAGTTCCTCCAGCGTGTTGTGTGTGTTGCTCCTCTTTTCCCTCCTTCCTTTCTGAGCTGAGGGTCCAGTCTCAGTGCCAGGGACACGACCACTACAACTTGTATCAGTATCCAAAACGGTATACTTATTATTGATGGGAACGGCCACTGGTGTGCTCTGCTCTTCCTGTCTATTCCCCTTCCCTCTCCTGACAGTCACCCAGCTACCTGCCTCCTAGGGGTGACTATCTCCCTGAGACTCCTGCCTATTTCTGCCTCTGCCTCATGAATGATCCGGTTCATCCAGATCCAGCTCCAGTTTCCTTACTCTGTTTGTCAGGAGCTGCAGCCGGATGCACCTTTTACAGGTGTAGTCATCAAGGACAATTGTGCTATCCCCGAGTTCCCACATACTGCAAACGGAGCACTCGACTGCCCTAACTGTTGCCTCCATTGCCTACTCCTAAGTTAAATAAATTAGTTAAAGGAACTTACCTGGCCGACCTCACTTGGAGCAAGCTTGTCCTCAGCCTCTGCTCGCCAAAGCCTTTTGAGCCAAAAACTCAAAGCTCAAGCTGAATCTTATATAAAATTGGTCGCCAAGAGAGAGAGAATATTTCCCTCTAAGGTCCATGAACAAAACCAATTAAGGGCCCTACCAGAGAGACCAAGCCAGTTCTCAAGGCAATTGAGAGGATAGTTGTGGTCCATTGTGTCAAAGACTCTGTTGGTGTCAATATTTATCCTTGGACAGCTGACAATTTTGGGAAGGCCCGTCTCTGTGTTGGTTTTGTGCTGCTTCATGTTGGCTCAAAATCCTGACCGGTTTTTATGGAATATTGTTTTCTCATTCAGAAAGTTGTTGAGTTGGTTGAAAATTATTTTCTCAAAATCTTGCCCAGGAAGGGAAGGTTTGCCTTTGGCCTGTAGTTAGCTAGTACCTTAATATTAAGGTCTGGTTTGACGGGCAAGGCAAGGGTTTGACAGCCACGGCTTTGAAGGCATCTGGAAAAATGCCAGTTTCAAGTGACGTGTTAATAAATCGAACACAGTACGTGCCGTGGTAGCATAGTGGTTATCACAATGTGTTACGGTACAGACAACCTGCGTTCATTTTTCGCAATTGCCTGTCAGGAGTTTGTACGTGATCTCGTTGGTTTCCTATGGGTGCTCTGATTTTTTTCCCACTAAAAAAACTCCCAAGGAAAGCAGGTCAAGCATTTTCCAGAAACTGAGGAATTCTCAATATTTTTATCAACCAAATTACTTCCATCAGAGAAAGTAACAGCTAAACATACAGCCAACCCCTGAGAATGATAGATGACAATCAAGTCAACTTTTCCGAGTACTTCCGATTCAGAACCTTAAGGTTGTAACAAAGGTTGTTTTGGATCACCTTGAGAACTGGCTTGGCCCCTCTGGTCGTGCCCTTCATTGTATTTTTCCATATATCAAAGAGGGTAACATTCTGTCTGTCTTTGTGACCAATTTTCTAGGAGAGACAATGCTATCAAAGTTCAAAGATGGCCAAGTTAGTAGGTTAACCGATCATTGCAAATTGTCCTGTGATTAGGTGAGAGATAAATAGGGGGTAGCTGGGAGTGTGGATCGAAGGGCTAGAAAGGCCTATTCTCAATAATTCGTTTTTAATTTTGATGGGGATGGGCTAGTGACAGTAAGTAGATGGTTTACTCTTTTGTCGCAAGGTCATTATACTTCTCCAAACTTGGCTAACCAGAAGCTCAGCTCCCATCCTAGACGCCCACTCTGAATCTGTGTTTTGCTCTGTCCTGAATCAGTCTGGCATAACCACAGTTTGTGATTTTTTTTTTTTTGCAGATGAAAAAAGGAATTGGAAACGGAAATTCAAGCGAAACCTGCTATTCGGCTCATTGCGGGAGAATGTTGAGAACAGTATACCAACCCAAGGTCAGAATGAGAGCAAAGTCCCAATGGAGTATGACACAGCTCAGGGGAAAGGGGACAATCATCCCTCAGGGAGCGGGGGGAAGGACAGTTGAGGGCCAAGGAAGCTGCCCATGTGAGGCACTGAGTAATCGGGCCCGAGTCTGAATGCACCAGCTGGAGCGGAGGCTCAGGGACCTTAACATCAAGGGAACACAGAGGTTTGTGCAGGTTCTGCAAAGTGTAACTGTCCTGCAGGGTCTGGATATATTGCAAACAGCCGGGTTACACAAAGCAAGAGAGAAGAGGGCTGGAGCTGTTTTCAGAGAGGTGACATTCACAGGGGTAGTGCAATCCCACATGGAGGGGTGAAGGAGCTGTGTCAGACACCACTGACGTTACTTTTCATTTACACAAAGACCGATTGAGGAGAAAGAGAACTGGATGAATGGAGCGAGCGAGCAGCAGGAGGACACACAGTGAACTGTGACACTGAGCGGGTCAGATGGGGTTGTCTGTCTCCAGGAAAAGCAGTCTACTCAAGGGATGTACGAGGGAAAGGAGAAGGCCATTCAGTCTGAGGGGTTGAATGTGAGAAATACTTCAATCAGTTTATTGCAAATGTGAAAAATGTGCGAATGTCTGCTCTGAGGATCTGAGTGCTTAAAACACATCCAGTGACCTGGCCTCCAAAGCTGCCTATGCCCTCTTGTCCTAGACTCCCCCAACAAAGGAAAAATCCTTTCCACAGCCACTCATTCTCGGCCTTTCAACATTCAAAACGTTTCAATGTGATCCCCTCCTCATCCTTCTAAATTTCAGCGAGTACAGACCCAGAGCCATCAAACATTCCTTGCATGATAACCCTTTCCTTCCCAAAATCATCCTTGAACCACCTCTAGACCATCTCCAATGCCAGCACATTTCTTCTAAGATGAGGAGCCCAAAACTGTTCAGAGTTCATCACCAGTGCCTTATAAAGCCTCAGCATCACATCTTTGCTCTTGTATTTTAATCCGGGGTATTAGAAGACGTTTTAGCCAGAGTGTGTGGTTCACTGGAATGGTATGATGTGAGAGCTGGGAGATTGGTGCCTGGCATGATGTGGCATGGTGTGGATCCCAGTAGGGCGAAGATGGGTACTAATATTTGGAGAATGTGTGATGTGGGCATATTTTTTCTAGTTGGAGCTATATATCTCAATCCTCTGCAGTAGTGTCAGAAATGACCTTGTCCAGCTGCTGTGTAAATTGCATTGGGTGTAACTGTGTCTGCCCTGTTATATAGATAGATACCTTATCGATCCCAAAGGAAATTGCAGTGTCACAGTAGCATTACAAGTGCACAGGTATAAACATATTCAAAGAGCAGTTAGAAAGAATAAAAATTAAGTCCCTTCAGGCAGTCTAACAGGAGAGGGTCATCACTTCCCCAGTGAGAGGTTGACTCATTATGGAGCCTAATGGCCGAGGGTAAGAATGACCTCATATTAGCACTCTTTGGAGCAGCGCAATTGACTCAGTCTATTACAAAAAATGCTCCTTGGTTCATCCAAGGCGCATGCAGAGGGTGAGAAACATTGTCTGGAATTGCCAGAATTTTCCAGAGGGTCCTTTGTTTTCTGTGACTGGGTGTAATGCAATCATCTGCTTATTAAAGCATCGAAGTTTGCTATCTCCCAATAATCGCACTTCAAAATTTACTTACGCACAACATCGGTCCACGTTATAGCCACCCATTCTGAATCCGTTCTAAATCGTTCTGTTCTACCTTGCAATTCGTGATTTCTGTTTTTTTTCTCCAGCTAGGGAATATGCTTTGAATCGGAGATTTAAGCATATTTTACCGTTCGGCTCCTCAAAGGAAAATGATCAGAACGTTGGAGACACCACAGCAAAGCAAGGTGGTATTGAGGGCTGCATCCCATTGGATTACAATTCAGCCTCAGAGGAAAAAGAACAAAGTCATCCCAGAGGGCGGTTTGACACGGAGACCCAGGATCGTGGATCGCCGGTCTCCATGAAGTCTCGATGCTCATACAGCAGAGGGGGGACGAGGAAAGGCTCAGGTTTGTGCAGATCAAATGTCCTTTCAGTGGACCAAGAGTGTAAAACACTTTCTACACTATACACTTCATATCAGCCTTGGGGCTGACTGAGACAGGACTTGGAGTGGGAGGAGAGAAAGTTTCAAGCAGGTTGGTCTTGAAACTTGTGAAATTTTATTGATTAAGAGAAGGACATGGAGTGAAGAGTGTAAAGGAGATGGTTCCGTGTCTGGCTGTGTTTCATTCAACAGTTCCGTATCATTTGCACATTTCCAAACTGTTCATCAATAGCTGAGGACCTAATGGGCAGGAGCCAAAAAAAGGCACACTGGGTCAAATAGAGCATCAGTACTGAGAGTGCAGTCCGCACGGAGGAATGAAGCTGTAGCCAGACGATACGGGATGGGTGAGGGACAGTAGTTTTAGTCTGGACTATTCAGGAGTGGTGACGGAGAGTAGCTATACTCAGGACGATTCAAGAGGGGCAAGACACTGTTGTTGCAGTGAGGACAATTCAGGATAGTAGTTACTGTCAGGAAAATTCAGGAGGGGCAATGGACAGTAATTACAGTTTGGATGATCCAGGAGGGGCGATTGACAGCAGTTACACGCAGACGATTCAGTGAGAGGGACAGTAATTACAGGCAGGGTGATTCAGGTGGGGTGAGCGACTGTAGTTATACTCAGGGCAATTCAGGGTGAGGGACAGCAGTTACTCTCAGGACAATTCAGGAGGAGTGAGGGACAGTAGTTACAGTCAGGACGTTTCAGGAGGGGTGAGAACAACAGGGACAGTCGGGATGATTCAGGAGGTGTCAGGGACAGTTACGGTGAGGACAATTCAGGATCGTATTTATAGTCATGAAATTTCAGGAGGGGCAAGGGACAGGAGTTACAGTCAGGGTAAACGATGAGGGGTGAAGGACTGTAGTTACAGTCAAGATGATTCTGGCGGGGTGGACAGTAGTTACAGTCAGGACATTTCAGGAGGGGTGATGGACTGTAGTTACAGTTTGGACATTTCAGGACGAGCGAGGGACAGTAGTTACAGTCGGGACACTCCAGGAGAGGTGAGGGACAGTAGTTAGAGTTAGGATGATTCAGGAAGGTTGAGAACTGCAGGTACAGTCAGAATGATTACAGGGAGGATGATTCAGGATATTAGTTACTGTCAGGAAAAGTCAGGAGGGGTGAGGGACAGTAGTTACAGTCTGCGATGATTTTGAAGGTGTGAGGGACAGCAGATACTGTTAGGTTGATTCAGGAAGGGTGAGAACTGCACGTAGTCAGAATGATTACAGGGAGGATGATTCAGGATATTAGTTACTGTCAGGAAAAGTCAGGAGGGGTGAGGGACAGCAGTTACAGTCTGTGATGATTTTGAAAGTGTGAGGGACATAGTTACAGTGAGGGCAATTCATTGGGGGTGAGGGAGAGCAGATATTGTCAGGTTGATTCAAGAAGGCCGAGGGACAGTAGTTACAGTCAGGACGATTCAGGTGGGGTGACGGACTGTAGTTAAACGCAGACGATTCAGTAAGAGGGACCGTAATTATAGGCAGGGTGATTCAGTAGGGGTGAGCGACAGTAGTTATACTCAGGGCAATTCAGGGCGAGGGACAGTAGTTACAGTCAGGGTGATTTTGGAGGGTTGAAGGACTGTAGTTACAGTCAGGATGATTCAGGATATTAGTTACTGTCCAGAAAACTCAGGAGGCGTGAGAGACAGTAGCTACAGTCAGGAAGAATCAGGAGTGGTGATGGAGAGTAGCTATACTCGGGCGATTCAGGAGGGGCAAGGGACTGTTGTTACAGTGAGGACGATTCAGGATTATAGTTACTGTCAGGAAAATTCAGGAGGGACGAGGGTCAGTACTCAGAGTCTGGACGATTCAGGAGCTGGGGACAGTAGTTACAATCAGGACAATTCAGGAAGTGCGAGGGACAGAAGTCACAGTCAGAACGATTCAGTAAGTGTGAGAACAGTAGATAGAGTCAGGAAAATTCAGTAGGGCTGAGGGACGGTAGTTACAGTAGTGTTGATTTTGGAGGGGTGAGTGACTGTAGTTACAATCAGGATGATTCATGAGGGGTGAGGGACGGTAGCTACAGTCCGGATGATTCAGGAGGATCGAGGGACAGTAATTACAGTTAGGATAATCCAGGAGGGCTGAGGGACTATAGGGACATCCAGGACGATTCATTAGTGTTGAGAAGCTGTAGTTACATTCAGGATAAATCAGGAAGCGCGATGGACAGGATTTTTACTGTCAGGATTTTTCAGTAGGGGTGAGGGACAGTAGTTACTGTCAGTACGATTCAGGAGGGATTAGGGACAGTATTTACAATCAGGACAATTCAGGAAGAGCGAGGGACAGTAGTTACAGTAGTGTTGATTTTGGAGGGGTGAGTGACTGTAGTTACAATCAGGATGATTCATGAGGGGTGAGGGACAGTAGCTACAGTCCGGATGATTGAGGAGGGTCGAGGGACAGTAATTACAGTTAGGATAATCCAGGAGGGCTGAGGGACTGTAGGGACAGCCAGGACGATTCATTAGTGTTGAGGAGCTGTAGTTACCTTCAGGATAAATCAGGAAGCGCGATGGACAGGATTTTTACTGTCAGGATTTTTCAGGAGTGGTGAGGGACAGTAGTCACAGGCAGGATGATTCAGGAGGGGTGAGAACAGCAGTTACAGTGAGGACGATTCAGGATAGTAGTTCCTGTCAGGAAAACTCAGGAGGGGCGAGAGACAGTAGCTACAGTCTGGATGATTCAGGAGGGGCGATGGACAGTCGTTAAAGTCAAGACAGTTCAGGAAGGGTGAGGGACAGTAGTTACTGTCAGGAGGGCCAAGGGACTGTAGTATGATTCAAGAGGGTCGAGGGACAGTGGTTACAGTCAGGACAATTCAGTGCGAGGGACAGTAGTTACAGTCCGGATGATTCAGATATTTGGAACAGTAGTTACAGTTGTCGTGGTTTCTTGTGCCTCACAAATGACTAGGAGACGCAGAGGATTCTTCAAGAAGGGTTAAACTTTAATTTGCAAATCAAAGCTGAGACAGTCATTGAGCTAATCGCTGATTGCCCACCGATCCCCGGACACAGCATTTTTTATATCAATCTCCTGGTCCAGTTTCACACCTACCACAAGTACGTCCCATTGACTTAATCATGTTCTCATCTACATCTCTTAGCTACCCCTTATTAATACACCATTGTCTTTTACATTCCTAAGATTTCATTCTCTAGCAGATAGCAAGTTCACATTCTTAATACTTCATTCTCCTGTTAAATTGGGTACATGCATAGCAAATAGCAAGTTTCAAAGCTGACTACATCTCTTTAGCTACCTTTAACACACCATTGTCTTCTACATTCCTAAGATTTCATTCTGGATACATGCATAGCAAGCTGACTACATAGTTTTGGTTACACAGCAAATAATACAACTTTTATACTCCATAATATTTTTATACTCCAATATCTCACACAGAGAAAGAAGACTAAGAGTCCACGCACAAAAGCCCCAATAAACTGAAGCACTTATTTCCAAATCTCAGGTTAAACAATAATTTTCTGCGCCAAGATCTCAAGGCATTCTCTCCCTGTTACCCTGGGCTGCTGATCCAATAACCTGTCCCTTTGTACCTGAGACAGGGAAAAAGACTCAGAAGCCCTTACAATCTACTCCCGAACTGTTGTTTTGCTCTTGTTCATCCTGCAGGTGTTGTAGGCTGTAACGATACATTTTCGGTGTTTCTTTCTCCACTAAGCTTGCTTCAGTAATTGCCACGAGCATCGGAAATTGTTTGGTTGCAGCATGCTCCCCATCCTCCGAGTCTACTTTCTAACCAATCAAAAAACTGATGTCCGAACCCTGCATTCTGTTTGACTTCCATTCGCAGATTCTTTAATTTATTCATTGTTCTGGTGAAAGACCCTTCTGGGCTAGTATTGTTCGGTATGAAAGTGCAGCATTGTTCTCCAAACATTACACACACTCCCTTTTTTCTGCCAAAAGCGAATCCAGTACCTGTCTGTTTTGCCACGCCATCCTGCTAGTTGCATCTAACTGTTGCCCTAAGGCCTCCAGTGCATCATCGATGTAGTTGATGAATCTCTGTTGATTGTAGCTTATATAGTTTATCCATTCAACATTTTTGCTTACCCCTATCACAGGTATGATAGCTTCCCAGCCTGCAGCAATCTCATTTCGTGCCTTGAATTCATTAGGTATACCTCTCGGCTGTCCTATACTGTCAAGCTGGATTGTCGGGTCCGGGTCATATTTTCTCTTCTGCCGTAGCAGAGTCCGCTGCTCAGGGAAGTTAGCGTTGGACTGTACTTCAGGGGACATTATAACTTCCTGAAGCAGCATGACGCGCGTACATGTTCCTTCCCACCTGAGGGGGAGCATAGATCTCATTCCTCCTTCCTGTCCACACAGCCACCAAGTGTCTGCTAATTGGATAGTCTGAGAGTCCATTGCACCCTCAGGAGGAGGGGAACCCGTCAAGTGTCTCTTACCTGGGGTTATATCCCACGTCTGAGTGCAGTTGCCCCGGAAGTGGCCAACCGGGTGAGTGCCCACCCGCATGAAACACTCATAATTCAGATGGTCCTGCATTATAAGCTGTTGCAGTGTAGGTGTCTGGCTTCTTTTATTTATAGCCGAGGGTCTGCTATAATTACAGTGATAGGCAAGCTTGTTTTGGTCAAATTGCGAGGACGCCTGATATAACATACATCAATATGGGCACATTGGTGCATTGTTCAGTTTCGATAACAAGGATCCGTGTTAACACAAATCCTCCTGTGACAATCCCTAACTGGAACTGAACATCGTTGCTCACATTGTTCCCTGTGCTCCCTTCGCCACCGAGTGCAAGTGGAGGAGTCATAAGGCATGGGAACTGCATGCTGAGTGGGGCTTTCCCTTGAGCACAGGCAACAATTCTGTCTCTTCATCATTCCTGCCGTGTAAGTTGCCCATTGATACCACTGATTAGTACGTGTCTTTAACCATGGCGAGGAGGTAAGTGTTGTGCTCCTTTTACTTCTTTTCTGTAGGTTACCAGTCCCATTCCATATCTGCCACACTAATGGTTCCCAAGTCTGCACTAGAGTTTGTGGGTGCTCTGTCCCCAGGGGCACGACTGGACGTTCCCAGCTCATCCCCATTATCTGAAGAAGCCCTACTATCCACCACCACATCCTGAGGGTCTTCAGGCCCGTCCTCAGAATCTAAAATTTCCCTTACTAATTGATCAAACTCCTGTGGTGCAGTGTCAGCTTCTTGTTCCCCCTGTCTGTCTCCCGCTAACTGCTCTTCCGCATCACTTACCTCGGACACTTCACCTGATTGCCCTTGCGGGACTGCCCTCGTGCAATGATTCAGATGGTACCAGGTGGAGCATCCTTCTACCTGAACTGTGGTGGGTGATGCCTTGGTCACCGTAAAGGGTCCTATCCTTCTCGGCTCGTTCCACTTTCTCCGAAAAACTCGCACGTAAACCTGGTCTCCTGGTTTGATCGGTCCTTCCCCTTGTACGGTCTCCGGCTCTTTCTGTTTTTCCAGTGCATAAATAGACCTATGTCTCATAGTTAGCTGCTGTATGTATTGTTTCAATTCTATTTCCAATTGTTCCAAACGAGGTCCCTTATACGGCCCTCTCCACTGGGGCACTGGCATGGGCCTCCCAGTGAGCATCTCATGCAGTGTCAGGCATGTGATTCGATTAGTTTGCATGCGGTAACTCATCAATGCTAACGGTAAAGCATCGACCCAATTAAGTTTAGTGTCTGCACAAATTTTGTTTAGTTTGGCTTTCAGGGTTCCATTAATTCTCTCTACCATGTCCTGCGACTGAGGGTGGTATACACATCCTTGCTTTATCCTCAGTGCCTGTAGTACCAGTTTGACCACTTTCTGGATAAAAGCTGAACCATTGTCTGAGCTAACTTCTGTACGTATTCCAAACCTTGGGATCATTTCATTTGTCAGAAATTTTACCACTGTCTTTGCCCCTTGATCTCTTGAAGGTACCGCCTCCACCCATCTGCTAAATCGATCAATTACTGCCAGCATGTACCTTTTCCCTCTCACTCTCTTTATCATGTCTACGTAATCGATCACTAGATGTTTAAATGGTCCTTCAGGTACAGGAATGTGGCCTATTGGGGTTGTAATTCCCTTTCGAACATTATTCTGTGCGCATACCTCACACTGTGACAAGACAAAGTCCACTGAAGCCTGTAAATAAGGTGACCAAAAACCATCCATCTTTATTTTCTTTATCACTTCCTCCCTTGCACAATGGTCCATCCCATGCGCTTCTGAAATCAGAATCGTCAGAAGAGGGTGGACGCTACCAACAAACCGTCTTCCGTGCTCCATAAGCCTTCTGGGTTCTGCTTGGCCCCCCCCCTACGTCTCCACATTGTCTGTTCTGCCAAAGTTGCCTTACCTTGTATTTCAATTAGGTCCTCTACCTCAGGTTCTGGAGTTAGGCTTACCTGGGGGGCAATGACAGCTGATGTACACCCAGACGCTTTTCTGGCTGCCTCGTCCGCAGCTTGATTTCCCTTTGTTATTACATCATTTCCCTTTTTATGTGCCTGGCATTTTACTATAGCCAATGCTTTAGGTTTCATTATGGCTTTTATTAAGTCTAGAATTTGCTGACAATGTTGTATGGGATCTCCATTACTTGTTTTAAAACCTCTCTGCTTCCACACTGCCCCGAACAATTGGCACACTCCATGAGCATATGCCGAATCAGTATAGATGTCTACTGTCTCACCTTCCATCATTTCACACACAGCTGTCAGGGCTTTGATTTCCGCTAGTTGGGCGGAACACGGTTGGGGACAGGACTCCATCCTAATAATCTTATAGCTGGACTGATCCTGCTGTACTACTGAGAACCCTGCATGATTTCTATCATAGTCCCTATAACAAGAGCCATCTCCGAACAGAATCTTTTTATTTGCATCCTCTAGTGGTTCTGACCGTAAATCTGCTCTCAATTTGGCAAATGCCATCGTCTTCCCTACACAATCATGAGGTTCTCCTTCATAGCCCAAAGGGACAAAATCGGCTATATTACTGGTAGTGCATCTCTGTATAGTTATATCTGGAAATGTCAATAGCATCTGATACGCTGCTATCCTGGCTGTGGTCAACACAAATTTCCCTCTTTCCAGCAATTCTGCTACTTTGTGCTGTGTGTACAGAGTCACAGGATAGCCCAGGGTTACAGATGATGCCTTTTCATATGCATAGTACAGCGCAGCCAATCCCTGATAACAGGGTGGATACCCCTGAGCCACCTCATCTAGACTCGTACTGTAGAATGCTATCGGCTGCTTTGCTTTTCCTGTGCCTGTCTCTTGTGTTAGAACCGCTGTGACATAACCCTCTTGTTGGTTGGATACATACAAATGAAAAACCTTCTCGTAGCTAATGCTGCTAATGCTGGTGCTGACTGCAATTCCTGCTTAATGGTATTGAAAGCTATCTCCGCCTCTCCATCCCACTGTAACCCGTTCTTCAAATTTGTATGTCCTGCTACTTTCATTATCTTTCTCAAAGGTGCCACAATCTCAGCATATTCTCCTATCCAGTCTGAGCTGTACCCTGCCATTCCCAAAAACATCATCATCTGCACTACAGTCTGGGGTTTGGGGGCCTTAGTTATTGCCTCAATCTGATCTGGTGCTATCGCCTTCACTCCTTTGGATATTACCCTGCCTAAGTACTCCACTTGCTGCGTGCAAAATTGCAGTTTCTTTTTGGATACTTTATGTCCTCCGTGCGCTAGCTTCTCTAACAGAGTTATAGTGTCCTGCTCACACTGCTCCTCGCTGTGGGAGCAAGTCAACAGGTCATCCACATACTGTAACAATGTACTTTCCGATGGTATACCCTCCAGGTCTGCCTTCAATACCTGATTAAAAACGTGTGGTGAATGTTTAAATCCTTGCGGCATTCTGGTATAGGTATACTGAGCACCTCTGTAAGTAAATGCAAACAGATACTGACACTGATCGGCCAGAGGAATGCTGAAGAAAGCCGAACGCAAACACTGAAAAGTAACTTACTTCCGGTGGAACATTAGTCAAAAGCGTGTGTGGGTTGGGGACTACTGCTGGCCAGTCCTCTACCACATCATTTACCACTCGCAAATCATGCTCCAATCTCCACTTAGATTTATCTGCTTTTAAGACCGGCAGCAATGAGGTATTGCATGGACTGTTTGTTCTTTTAAGCACTCCTATTTCAAGCAACCCCTGCACTGTCGATGCTATTCCCTCTTCTGCTTCCGGTCTTAGAGGGTATTGTGGTCTCCTGGGTGGAATTGCTCCTTTTTTCAGCCTTATTCCCACCGGACTAGCTGTTTTTATTTTCCCTACGTCCGTGTCATGCTGTGACCACAGAATAGGCAGCAACTCATCTAACCTTTTATCTTTCTGCTGGCCTCTTTCCTTTCCCAGCAAGGGCAGGTGTGGTTGGGGAGTTATTTCGACCTCTCTGACTGTTCCTACCATATCTACACTTACCATTATTTTAATGCAATTGTTATCTTCTGATATCCACACCTCTGGCGTGATTTTCCTTCACACTGTTAGGGTTTCTTACTCTTAAGTAAGGGTCCGAAGTCTTTAGACTGATATCCCTTGTTTACCAACAATGTTACGTGGGGCGCAGCCTCCGGTATCCTGTACCATTTTTCTAAAAAGATGTTCCACTTAACTTGTAAAGCTGCCCCTTGCTTTCCAATTATCACAGCCTCCCCTTCCAGGTGCTGTTGGGTGCATACCTCCAGATGCCATCTCTCCTCTAACTCCCTGTTCTGAGTCTTGTCAAAAATCACTGTACAATGTAACTCAGATTTGGGCATTACAGCCCTGGGTAATATAGCCTGCACACCCTTTTTCCATTCCTCCCAGGTTTCCTGAATCTGATCTGTGATGTCTCCTATCCAAAAGACATTAGCCTTCTTGTCTTCTCGCACTATCAATTGAGCCCCTGCTCTTTCCACACTCAGCCCATTTCTGGTGCATTCTAATTTTAATTCCAGTTTCAATAAGGCATCTCTGCCTAACAAATTAATCGGAGTTCCTTTAAATACTAGCACCGGCAAAACAATTCCTTTATTTCCCATTCTCAACCGCACTGGAGCCATGCACTGTGTCAACTGTGTTTTCCCCGAGAACCCTACCGTCTTAATAAACTTTCCTGACATGGGAAGGTGAAGGGCATACTGTGGCTGTACACAAGTGTACGTGGCTCCAGTATCTATCATCATTGGTGTCAGTTGCCCCTCCAACACAACCCAAACAATGGGTTCCCCATCCGCCTCCCTTGTTATCATTGGGTAATGTCCCTTCTCACTCGAGTTCTCGGGTAATACCTCGCATAGGGGTTCACAGGTCCGCTTGGGCCTGTGGGGGCTGGTCCTTGACTAAAATTTAGTTCCCTTCCCATCGGTTCCTGCTGGTGTGTGACAGGCTGTAGTGTAAATGGACAATCTCTTCTCATGTGACCTGGCTGATTACACTCCCAGCACAATCTCTCTACCTCTCTTTCCCCCTGTCTCCTCACTGGTCCCCTCTGCACATAGATCCTCTGTCCCCCTCCTTGGGATTTCTAGTCCTGTCTGGGCTGTTTGAATATAGTCTGTTCCTGATAGGGTATTTGTGGGAATACTCCCCCAAAGACGATTATTGGCATGAGGTTTTCCAGCCCTTGTCTTACAGTATGATTGGTCCCTCCATATAGCAGTGCTTTGTCCAGTTCGATGGCTGTACTCGGACCGGTGGTTGCTGGCAGCATCTTTTTGTTTTTCTCTTTTTCCTTCTTTTTGAGCTCTTCGAGCTGCATTTGTATTAACTCTCTTTGCACCTCTTCCTGCTGCTCAGCCAACCTTTGTTTGTCTTTCCGGTATTTCTCGACCACATGGACTACGTGGTCTCTAAATTCTTGTGGGGTCTTTGACGTTAACCCAACCACTTCCTCCAGTTTGGATTTTACTTGTGGAGGCATTGCATCCAAAATGCCATGTCGGAACAGTGAGGTCATAAATAAGCTATTCTCCACCTCTTGCTCAGTCTCCAGTCTCCACCTTTTCAATTGGTTTTCTACATCGGCTGCTGGGTTTTCAGTGTCTCCCAGTGGATCCCCTTTTAAGGCTTTGGGGTCTACTTTGGGTGGATAAAGCTTTCTGAGGGCCTGCCATACCCTCTGCCTCACTCTGTCAAACCCATCTCCATCAGTTCTTGGGTCGTTTGAGTTTACTATGCCAGCCATTTCCATTAGTTCGTTAAATTTGGAGTTTCCCATCAACCTTATCAACAGTGTCTTCAAATCTCCCATAGCCAATAATCGTCCCGCTGTTTCTTCTTCAAAGGCTGTAATCCATTTCCCTGCTCCTTCATGTAGATTGGGCAGAGTGTTTTTCAGCCCTTCTAGGTCCTGGGATCCCCAAGGGATATACTGCACTTGTCCTGATCCTTTTACTAACAACGGCATCATTCTTCCTCCTTCTTCCCACCTGCCCTGGCTCTCCTCCTCACCTGACTCCCCACCTGTCTCAGGGTATGTCTTTACTGCCTCCCACATAAATGTCTCCGGGGTTCTCTTCTTCCCTCGGTCTCCTTGTGGAGTCCTTTCTTTCTGTCTTGATTCAATACTTGGTTAGCCCCTGGAGTATTTTTCGCATCTCTTCTGGCAACCCCCTCTCAGTAACATATCTGGCTCTCTCTCTACTTCCGCAAGTCGCTCCTCTACCGCCTCCTTCTGCTCTTCTGGGCTTCTGCCTCCTACCTCTTCCCCACAAATTCTCACATCCTCTCTCTCTCTCCACTTAACTCTTGCTCCTCCAATGAGTCACCTTCTTTTCTAGTCTATTTCTATGGTATAACCGATACTCCTCGTATTCCTTTTCCTCTCAAGTATTTCATCCGTTCAATCTCTTCTCCCATTTCTCTCTGTGCCTGTTCCACCTTTATCCTTTCTGCCTGTATCTCCTTCCATATCGCCGCTTTTTCCTTCTCGTATTGTTTTTTTATTCCTCATTATCCCAAACTTGTACTTCTCCCTGCATGTTTACTGTCCCCGTCAGCAGGGGGCACTGCTTAGGGGTTCCTTCCTCATTATAGGGAGGGGGCTTTTCTGTTTCTGTCGCATCCAGGTACGGAGCCGAAGCTAGCTTCTCACTGTACCCTCCTCTCTCTCTAACAGGCTGTTTTTCCAGCACCTGAGTGTCTTCCTCGCTTGTAATTAATATTCTACCTGTCCTCCTCAGCCTTTCTCCCTCCATTCTGAAGAGTTTTAGCACTTCCATTTCTCGTTCTCTTTTTTGCCCTCTTTTCTTAGATTTATCTTTTGGTTTGTAATTTTTAATTAGTCCCTCCATTTCTTCGCACAAACTTACATCAAACGTTCCTTCTCATGGCCACTTTGTGACCAGGTTATTGGTTCTTTTTTACCATTTTTCTGAAGTTTTTGTGATCTCATATTTAATTAACGGGAATTTTTTGCTCAGAATCTCTACTGCCGTTCCTTTACCTGTCACGTTATTCTCTCTTTTTAAGGTATTTCAGAGATTCACAGTTCGTTTACTGGATAATATTATTTACTCTATGCCTAGTCTATTGTCTATCTACCAGTGCTTTAAACTATATATTGGACTGTCCTTGTTTCCTATTCTGTTCTGCCCGTGCAGACCTCTATTCAGAGCGGTACCCACAGAACTTGCTCTTTGCACCTCGTCTGTTCAGACCCTTATCCCTTAAGGCGGTATCCACGAGGATTTTCTACTCTAATTCTATTCTATTTTCCTTTCCCTGCCCGTTCAGCCCTTCGTTTCATACAAAATGGTACCCACAGGGATTTACCAACACCATGTGGACTTTTTCTTAACTTATTAACTTATTTGTACTTACCTTCACTGCAGTGTTCTTGATCAATCCTCTGAGCCTCCTCTGTTAACCCCCAATTCTGCCAGATTCTTTGGACCGGAGAGACACTTCGGCAGTGGCTCCACACTTCTGAAAGTCCAAGACCTCCCCAAAGCCAACAGAATTCTTAGTCCAAATTGTCGCAAAAAGCGTTTACTTTTTGTTCGGGTGCACCCTTTATTCTGTTAGCCTTGTGGGGGTCCCTAGAGGACTGGGAAGCGTCCTCGATCTGCCATTTCCTTTCCGCGGGTCTCTTTCCGGTCCTGCCACAGTCGCCAATTTTGTCGTGGTTTCTCGTGCCCCACAAATGACTAGGAGACGCAGAAGATTCTTCAAGAAGGGTTAAACTTTAATTTGCAAATCAAAGCTGAGACAGTCATTGAGCTAGTTGCTGATTGCCCACCGATCCCCGGACACAGCATTTTTTATATCAATCTCCTGGTCCAGTTTCACACCTACCACAAGTACGTCCCATTGACTTAATCATGTTCTCATCTACATCTCTTAGCTACCTCTCATTAACACACCATTGTCTTTTACATTCCTAAGATTTCATTCTGGATACATGCATAGCAAGCTGACTACATAGTTTTGGTTACACAGCAAATAATACAACTTTTATACTCCATAATATTTTTATACTCCAATACAATGAGGACAATTCAATATAGTAGTTACTGTCAGGATGATTCAGGAGGGGCGAGGGACAGTAGTTACAGTGAGGGTGATTCACGTGGAGCAAGGGACAGCAGTTACAGTCAGGACAATTCAGGGTGGCTGACAGTAGCTACGGTCAGGATCATACAAGAGGGGCAAGGGTCAGTAGTCAGAGTCAGGACAATTCAGGAGGGGTGAGGGACTGTAGTTAGAGGCAGAAGAATACGGGGCGAAGGTCTGTAGTTACAGACAGCATGATTCAGGTGGGACGAGGGTCATTTGTTACAGTCTGGACGATTCAGGTTGGATGAAGCACAGTAGTTACAGTCAGGACAATTCAGGGTGGCTGACAGTAGCTATGGTCGGGTTCATACAGGAGGGGCGATAAACTGTAGTTAGGGGCAGGAGAATTCGGTGTGAAGGTCTGTAGTTACTGACTGCATGATTCAGAAGGGGCGAGGGACAGTGGTTACAGTCAGGACAATTCAGGAGGGGCGAGGGACAATACAGTCAGGATGATTCAGGAGGGGCGAGGGACAATAGTTACAGTCAGGATGTTGCAAGAGGGGCGAGTGAATGCAATTACAGGCAGGTTAATTTGGGGCGAGGCATAGTAGTTACAGTCAGGAGGGATGAGGGACAGTTGTTACAGTGAGGACAATTCAGAATAGTAGATACTGTCAGGAAAATTCAGGAGAGGCGAGGGGCAGTTGTTACAGTCAGGACAACTCAGGATGGATGAGGGACAGTAGTTATACTCAGGATAATTGAGGAGAGGTGAGGGGCAGTAGTTACAGTCAGGCCAATTCTAGAGGGGTTAGGGACAGTGGTTATAGAAAGGGCGATTCAGCAGGTGTGAGGGTCACTTGTCCAGACCATTCAGGAGCGATGCGGGACATTATCTACAGTCAGGTTGATTCAGGAGGGATGAGGCACAGTAGTTACAGTCAGGACAATTCAGGGTGGCTGACAGTAGCTACGGTCAGGATCATAAAAGAGGGGCAAGGGTCACTAGTTATAGTAAGGATGATTCAGGAGGGGCAAGGGACTGTAGTCAGAGTCCGGAGAATTCAGGAGAGGTGAGGGACTGTAGTTAGAGACAGGAGAAGGTCTGTATTTACAGACAGCATGATTCAGGTGGGACGAGGGCCATTTGTTACAGTCTGGACGATTCAGGTTGGATGAGGCACAGTAGTTACAGTCAGGACAATTCAGGGCGACGGACAGTAGCTATGGTCGGGTTCATACAGGAGCGGCGATGGACAATAGTTACAGTCAGGTTGATTCAGAAGGGGTGAGAACAGCAGGGACTGTCAGGATGATTCAGGAGGTGTCAGCGACAGCAGTTACAGTGAGGACGATTCAGGATAGTAGTTACTGTCAGAAAAACTCAGGAGAGGCGAGGGACAGTAGTTACTGTCAGGAAGAATCAGGAGTGGTGACGTAGAGTAGCTATACTCAGGACGATTCTGGAGGGGTGAGGGACGGTGTTTATAGTAAGGATGATATAAAGGAGGATAGAAGCTAGCCAAGAATATAAAGGATGATGGTAAAAGCTTCTTTAGATATGTGAAGAGGAAAATATTAGTTAAGACCGAAGTTGGGCCCTTGAAGACAGAAACGGGTGAATTTATTATGGGGAACAAGGAAATGGCAGACGAGTTGAACAGGTATTTTGGATCTGTCTTCACCAGGGAAGACACAAACAATCTCCCAAATGTAATAGCGGCCAGAGGACCTAGGGTAACGGAAGAACTGAAGGAAATTCACATTAGGCAGAAAATGGTGTGGGATAGACTAATGGGACTGAAGGCTGATAAATCCCCAGGGCCTGATGGTCTGCATCTCAGGGTACTTAAGGAGGTGGCTGTAGAAATCGTGGACATATTGGAAGTTTTCCAATGTTCTATAGATTCAGGATCAGTTCCTGAGGATTGGAGGGTAGCTAATGTTATCCCGCTTTTTAAGAAAGGAGGGAGAGAGAAAACAGGGTATTATAGACCAGTTAGCCTGACATCAGTGGTGGGGAAGATGCTGGAGTCAATTATAAAAGATGAAATAGCAGCACATTTGGATAGCGGTGACTGGATTGGTCTGAGTCAGCATGGATTTATGAAGGGGATTTATGGTTGACTAATATTCTGGAATTTTTTGAGGATGTAACTATGAAACTGGGAGGAATTCAGGAGGAAATCCTGAACCTGGACTTTCAGAAAGCCTTTGATAAGGTCACACATAGGAGATTAGTGGGCAAAATTAGAGCACATGGTATTGGGGGTAGGGTACTGAAATTGATAGAAAATTGGTTGGCAGACAGGAAACAAAAAGTAGGGATTAACGAGTCCTTTTCAGAATGGCAGGCAGTGACTAGTGGGGTACCACAAGGCTCAGTGCTGGGTCCGCAGCTATTTACAATATACATTAATGATTTAGATGAAGGGATTAAAAGTAACATTAGCAAATTTACAGACGACACAAAACTGGGTGGCAGTGTGAGATATGAGGAGGATGTTAGGAGAATGCAGGGTGGCTTGGACAGTGGGCAGGGTGAGTGGGCAGACGCATGGCAGATGCAGTTTAATGTGGATAAATGTGAGGTTATCCACTTTGGTGGCAAGAACAGGAAGGCAGATTACTATCTGACTGGCGTCGTTAGGAAAAGGGGAAGTACAACGAGATCTAGGTGTTCTTGTACATTAGTCACTGAAAGTAAGCATGCAGGTACAGCAGGCAATGAAATAAGATAATGGGCTGTAGGCCTTCATAACAAGGGAAGTTGAGTACAGGAGCAAAGAGGTCCTTCTGCAGTTGTACAGGACCCGGGTGAGACCACACCTGGAGTATTGTGTTCAGTTTTGGTCTTCAAATTTGAGGAAGAACATTCATGTTATTGAGGGAGTGCAGCGTAGGTTCACGAGGTTGATTCCCAGGATGGCGGGACTTTCATATGTTGAAAGATTGGAGCGACTGGGCTTGTATACACTGGAATTTAGAAGGATGAGAGGGGATCTGATTGAAACATATATGATTATTAAGGGATTGGACACGCTAGAGGCAGGAAACATGTTCCCGATGTTGGGGAAGTCCAGAACCAGAGGCCACGGTTTAAGAATAAGGGGTAGGCCATTTAGAACAGAGTTCAGGAAAAACTTTTTCACCCAGAGAGTTGTGGATCTATGGAATGCTATGGAATCTATGGAATATGGATTAGCTGAAGGGAATCTGCAATTTGGCTCATCACGGGAAGATGGTGAGAACACGGGAGCCTCGATACTAAAGAAAGGCTGGAGGGTAGTGTCCCGACAAAATGTGATCCAGCGCAGAGCAAACTCACTCCTGTGGTAAAGGACTCGGATCAGGGCCATGGATGTGACCCATCCGAGGCGATGATTTATCACGTCAGATGTTCATTAAACAGTGGAATGTCAAGCCTCGACTGAGACGCCGCCTTGTTGGGTTAGGGGGTCGCAGAGGAGGCTGGAATTGGTGGTCGAAATGAGTACAGTTCACAAGAAGATTTGGGGCAAGAGCAAGGAGTGGTTGTGGGGCAGGTGGGAGCTGGGTGTGTAGTAATGGTTCGCAGTATTCCTGACGTTTCTCTGAGGAAGTGTGACTGCCTGGATCGTGTGTTCTGGAGGAAACGTGGCACCAGGGTGGTAGAGGTTTTCCAGCATGTGCATCAGAAGAAATATTTCACCCAGGCAGAGAATGCTTCCAGGCTGTGAGCTGCTGGCTACATAGCCACCGCTGATTGTTCGTCCTATGTCTTCTGCTTGGTGCAAGTGTCATCAGAATAGACAAGGTTAGAGGGGGAAGAGGCAAGTGTTTCCGTGAAAGACGACGTAAACAACTGCAGTACATTTTATAGCGAGGCCACCGATGGCCATTGTGCTGGGGAGAGAAAGAGAAAGTTGAAAATGAGCGGCGCCAAGAGGACGGGCCGAGCACCCTCGATCTGTTTTGTCCTGGTCGTGCCTTCACTGCAGATTTCTCATTCTGGCCTCAAGCCCAGTCGGTTGTTTGCTAATTCCAGAGTCGGGCAAGGACTGGAAAGAATATACTTTGCAAATCCATGTCAACAACTCCGGGGTAGAAAATTACAGAAAGCCATAGCCCTCAAAGATAAAATTCCTTCTTGCCTGTTGGGAAGAAGGGAAACCTTATTCTGGGAAAAAAGGGCCCTCAATGTGGGAGGGGCATAATTATGTCTCTCCTGAAGAGTCGCCTGACTGCTTCAAGGCTCGGGAATTGTGTGAGCCAGGGAGGGTGGGACTAGGAGGATTCGGCAGAGTGGCTCAGAGAGGGGAGGCCCCGGTCTGTGACACGGAGGGTTCAATCCTGCTCCTTTAGAGACGCTGGATGTTTCCCTTCATTTGTGAAGGGGGATTGTAGGATTCTCCATGGCTGACTCCCAGCAGTGTATAGGGACAAGAAAAGTCCAGGTCCCCGATGGGGATTCTGTGGATGCGCTGGGAGGAAGTGCAGGGTCCCGGTCCAAGATGGATTCATGTTTGGACAGTGTTTGATCTGGGATGGACATAGCCTGGAGATCATCTGTCCCATTGTATCCGACTGTGTGGGTCCTCACAAGGCATTGTTTTCCTTCTTGTGTGACGGTCTTTTGCTCCTGTTTTTGTTGTTTTGTACAGCCCCCCAGGACTGTAGAACGCCTGTCACCATGAAGTCTGAATGCACCAGCTGGAGCGGAGGCTCAGGGACCTTAACATCAAGGGAACACAGAGATTTGTGCAGGTTCTGCAAAGTGTAACTGTCCTGCAGGGTCTGGATATATTGCAAACAGCCGGGTTACACAAAGCAAGAGAGAAGAGGGCTGGAGCTGTTCTCAGAGAGGTGACATTCACAGGGGTAGTGCAATCCCACATGGAGGGGTGAAGGAGCTGTGTCAGACACCACTGACGTTACTTTTCATTTACACAAAGACCGATTGAGGAGAAAGAGAACTGGATGAATGGAGTGAGTGAGCAGCAGGAGGACACACAGTGAACTGTGACATTGAGCGGGTCAGCGACGGTGAAACGGGAGCCATCTTGATGGGGTTGTCTGTCTCTAGGAAATGCAGTCTACTCAAGGGATGTACGAGGGAAAGGAGTAGGCCATTCAGTCTGAGGGGTTGAATGTGAGAAATACTTCAATCAGGATTTGTACAGTACATTGTAAATGTGAAAAGCAGAGCAGATGTGATCTCGTGAGCAGAGTTTGCTTCTCCATAGACTCAGCAAGACAATTCAAGCTGCGACATGCAGAACAAAGTGAACTCCTGCTCCAAGAACAGGAGTTATAACTGATTCTGACATGACAGACACAATATTGTAAACAGAAAGCAAAGTGAAAGGGGAAAATCACAGAACTTTCTCCATTTGCCAGGCGAGTTGCCAAGCACTAGCCCGAGAGCTCACACCTTTCCGGACCAGAGTGAGGTACAACAGGGTTGGTCAGAGGGTGAATATGGTCGACTGCGGTGAATGTTTTTGAACTGAGTGTTATGTGGTACATGAGCTCTGGTTAGCTTTCAGTCCCATGACAGGTCATACCATGCAGACAGTCGCCTTTGCCAACCACCAGTCAATCTGTACCGATACATTTACCACACTTTGATCTTTAGCCTGGCCTGCACTCCAATCTTAATCCTCATCCCGATGCTTTGAAAATATCGAGAGGACCTGCCTCTTGGGGTAGTGTGTGGCAGGGTACAATCACTCCCGAGTTTCCCTGCTCCTCACCTTAAACACCCTGTCATTCTAGACACCTCTGCCAAGGGGAAAATTTATTTTCATTATCTCTCTCCCCCCACCATCATTATATTATCTCCTTCAGTGACATTTCCACTCAGTTCCATCTGCACTGAGGATCAGAGATTTTGACATGGGGAATGTAGGTCCAGAGGATGGGCAGACTGTGTCCCTGGGAGGATGGGTCCTGGGAATCAGAAGATGTCTGAGCTGAAGTGTGTTGGTCTCTGGAATCGTATTGTGTGTGTGCCGGGAGATTGGTTTGAGGCGAAGGGCTGTGATTCCCATGGTTGGTTTGTGCAGCATGTGTCATGGACAGAAGAGCATAAGAACCAGCAGGAGTCAGCCATCTGACCCATCGAGCCTGCTCCACTGTTCAATAAGATCATGGCTGATCTGGCCATGGACTCAACTCCACCTCCCTGCCTTTTCCCCATTATCCTTAATTTCCCAACTTTGCAAAAATCGATCCAACCTTGTGTCTGTGTCATGAGAAGGGTAGGTCCCAACATTCAGACAATGTGTGATCAGGGAATATTTTCCTTTGTGGAGGTTAATGACTATAAAGAGTGTTTTGAATGTACCAATGAATACTAGTAGAGCAATTTATGGCCAGAACCTTCCTGACAGCAGTGAAGCTCCCCCCTGGGAAGTTTTCATGTTTTATTGTGTTACTAACAGAATGACAGTGGATTTAATTTGGCTTTTTCTGACACGGATCAACAGAAAGCGACTCTTGTGTCAAAGTGAAAACAGATTTCTACAAAGTGATCGAAATGAATTACAAAAGAATAAAACATGAAAACTTCCGTCGGGGGTGGGGGAATGTGAATACTTCTTAAAGGCTCTGTATCACAATCCTCTGCAGTAGTGTCAGAAATTTCCCCTGGTCAGATGCGGTGTAATTTGTAAAGAGCACAGCTCTGTCAGTTCTGCTGTGTTCTCTGTGACTGGGTGTGAGCAGTCACCTGCTTATCCAGACAAGTGGTGAGTTGACAGTCCCCCTTGAAAGTCGATTAACTCAAAAATGTTGCAGCCACTCATTCTGAAACTGGTGTGCTCTGTTCTGAATTGGCCTACTCTAAACACCAATTTGTGATGTAATTTATTTTTCATAGGTGGGAAATGCACTGCGAAATGGAAACAGAAATTGAAGGGACCTCTGCTATCGGACTCATCACGGGAAAATGATCAGACCTCGGGAGTCCCAATATCAGTGGAGGGCTATGTTGAGGGCTGTGACCCATTGGAATGTGATATCACTGAAGAGGAGAGGGAACAGGAACACCCCAGAGGCTCTGAGGTCGGAAACTCGGTCAAGAGTCATGGAACCAGCCTGTGTGAGGCGACCAGCTGTCACGTCAGAGGTTCATTAAACAAGGAATCATTAGGTCTGGACCAAGATGGAGGTGAATAAAGTGATGGGGGGAGACTGGTGGTGAGAATGGGGTGAAAGAGTGGGATGCCTCGTTGGAATATGGAGAAGGGTGAAGCAGCAAAGTGCAATTCATGACATATCGTGGGTGGCAGAACGTAGTAGGGGTGGGTTTTGCATGTGGGAGAGGGAAACAAAACAGATCTCATTGAAACCTACTAAATGTTGAAAGAACGAGATAGGGTGGATACGGAGATGGGACATCCAGAATTACAGGGCACAGCCTCAAAATTGAAGGGTGACCCTTCAGAACAGAGGTATGGAGGATTTTTTCCCTCCTGGGTGGGCAATTCCAACTAGTTGTGATCATCAAAGACAAAATTCCTTCTAACTTGCTGTAGATCTGGGAATGTTCGTTCTGAACTATTGCTCGTCACTGTGAAATACCACTGAGGAGAAATGTTTTCTCAGGGCCACAGAATCACATCTACACCTACTGTCCCCGGACCAGTTTTATTCTCATGTGTGATGATGATTTTCCCTGTCATCTCATCCTCCCACTCACGAATACACTGGCAGCAATTTGCTGTGGCCAATTACCGTAACTCAACAATCCCCCCAGATTTTGGAATATGGGAGGAAGCAACCTCTCGATGCCTATGGAGTCACCGAGAGAGTTGCAAACCGCGCACACAGAGGACGGTAGAGTTCAGGATTGAACCTGGGTTGTTGACAGAATCTCTATTAACAGTTCCATTGGCTCCCAGGTATATTTCAATACTACTAAAAATGTTGATAAATTTGATCCTTTTTCCTGTCTTTCCTCTCTGGATAAAGTAGAACATAGAAATCTATAGCACGTTACAGGCCCTGCGGCCCACAATGTTGTGCTGACCATGTAACCTACTCCAGAAACTGCCTAGGATTACCCTAGCACACAGCCCGTTATTTTTCTAAGCTCCATGTACCTGTCTGAGAGTCCCTATTGTATCCGCTTCCATCAGAGTTGCTTGTAGTGTATTCCACACACCCACCACTCTCTGTTTGGAAAAAGTTACCTCTGACATCCCCTCTGTACCTACTCCCAAACATATTAAAAATACGTCCCCATGTGTTAGCCATTTCAGCCCTAGGAAAAAGCCTCTGATTATCCACATGATCAATAACCTCGTGCAACCACCTGACAACGCCTAACTCAATTTATCTGTAGGTATCCCTCTGTTGGCAACTTCCTCTTAATTGACCATAACTCTATAAGACATAGGAGCAGAATTACGCCATTCAGCCCATCTGAGTCTGCTCCACCATTCTATCATGGCTGATCCCGGATCCCACTCAACCCCATATCCTTTGATGCCCTGACCAGTCATGAAACTATGTACTTCTGCCTGTAATATACCCATGGACATGGCCTCTCCCGCAGTCTGTGGCAAAGCATTCCACAGATTTGCTGTTCTGCGGCTAATAAGATCCCTTGCCACTGTTCTGAAAGGTCGACGCTCAATTTGGAGGTTGTGTCCTCTAGTTCTGGATATCCCCGCCACAGGAAACATCCTCTCTACATCCACCCTGTCTCGTCCTTTCAACATTCAGAAGGTTTCAAAGGCCTCTCTTTATATCAGTGACTTGGTGGTTTGAAATCAGAATTACCCTGGCCACTGAAGGCAGGGAAGTGGTGAAGGATTGTTAATTTAACTGGATGCCTGAGCTTCCACAAGAACCATTGTTGGAGCCGGTTTTGACTGTAATGTGATTTTTGGGATAAATGGAGATGATCTGGTATTAATGAAATCATTTTCCCCGCACTATTACCAGAAACTGAGATGCAGGCACAGGTACACTGGGGACTGGAAACTTTTGATGTGTTTTGAAGGGATGGGGCATTGAAGGCTGATCCAGCAGCTAATCATCCATCTGTATTTATCCATAAGAAGCTGGTGGTGAGCCGTTGCCTTGAACTGCTGCAGCCCCTGACATATGGGGTAGGAGAGAGATCCTTTGGCTTTGAAGACAAATCCCAGCCTGTCTCTCCATGCTTTTGGTCGAGCTCATGGGTTTGGATGTTTTCTCTGTGAGTGAACAACTGTGTCTCAGGTTTTGCATTATATCAAGCTCCTTGAGTGAAGCTTCACTCAATGAGGAAAGCGATATTCCATTATCCTATCTATCCCTACTTGCCTTTGGCCTTAACGGTCACGTACTTACAAATACCGATTACAACTGTGTTTCACAGTAAACACAGCCTCAGACACAGGTTAGTAAAATGACAGATTCCACCAGAGGCACCTCCTTATATATCCTCTCCAGTGTGCAGGGCATGGGCGAGGCTTAATGCGTGATCTGAATTCCCTGATCCTGATTGGTCAGTTTGAATTGACCCTGTTCTGATTGGTTGATTGATCTGATTCCATCATTCTGACTGGAGATGAGGTATATTTTGACTAGTTTCCTCATGACAGTGGAAACATTGCTGAACGAATCGACAAAACATCAGTGCAGAGCACTGGGGAAGAATCGTCTGCTGGGCTGGCATTGAGGGTTAGATGCTGTTCCTGTTGTGCTTATATTTTTTTTCTCAGTTGTGTTTGGATAAATATTTAATTTCCATTTCTTTCTGGGCTTGTGTTTGGTTTATTTATATTCACAGATCCAAAGACTGAAATCCTTTGGTCTCACTTTGACAATTACCAACTGTTTCAGTTGACAAATTTCTATAGAGAAAGACTGAAATCTGCAATTGAAGAACGGATTGAAGAATTTGGCTTAATTTTGAAAGAGGAGGGACATTTCAGTGGACAGGAGCACAAGGTGAGTGGAAGAACAGGGTGAGTTCTGGTTAATCTAACATCGTGGAACTGATGGCTTCAGTTTGAAGAGAGACCAAGGTCACTTGTGGCCGATTAACTGCACTTTGACAACTCCTACTCAATCGTCAACCACACTTTGCACGAAGCGAACTATTCAGCCCCTGTTACTGTGAGCTGCTGTGAAGTTACAGCTTATCATTATGAATTTTTATGCAGCTACTGATCCAATAGAAACTGTGTTTACTGCTTAAGAACATTTTTTTACAGACTTAAATACCAGTTACAGCTGTCAAGCCAACTCAAGTCACTTGTATTGTCATTTCGACTATAACTGCTGGTACAGTACATAGTAAAAATGAGACAACGTTTTTCAGGACCATGGTGTTTACATGACACAGTACAAAAACTGGACTGAACTACGTAAAAAAAACAACACACAGAAAGCTATACTAGACTACAGACCTACACAAGACTGTATAAAATGCACAAAAACAGTGCAAGCATTACAATAAATAATAAACAGGACAATAGGGCAAGGTGTCAGTCCAGGCTCTGGTATTGAGGAGTCTGATAGCTTGGGGGAAGAAACTGTTTCATAGTTTGGTCGTGCAAGCCAGAATGGTTCAGAGCCTTTTTCCAGACGGCAGGAGGGAGAATAGATTGTATGAGGGATGCATGGGGTCCTTCATAATGCTGTTTGCTTTGCGGATGCAGCGTGTAGTGTAAATATCCGTGATGGCGGGAAGAGAGACCCCGATGATCTTCTCAGCTGACCTCACTATCCGCTGCAGGTCTTGCGATCTGAGATGGTGCAATTTCCAAACCAGGCAGTGATGCAGCTGCTCAAGATACTCTCAATACAACCCCTGTAGAATGTGATGAGGATGGGGGATGGGAGATGGACTTTCCTTAGCCTTCGCAGAAAGTAGAGACACTGCTGGGCTTTCTTTGCTATGGAGCTGCTGTTGTGGGACCAGGTGAGATTCTCCACCAGGTGAACACCAAGAAATTTGGTGCTCTTTACGATCTCTACCAAGGAGCTGTCGATGTTCAGCGGGGAGTGGTCGCTCCGTGCCCTCCCCAAGTCAACAACCATCTCTTTTGTTTTGTTCACATTAAGAGACAGGTTGTTGGCTCTGCACCAGTCCGTTAGCCGCTGCACCTCCTCTCTGTAAGCTGACTCGTCGTTCTTGCTGATGGGACCCACCACGGTTGTGTCATCGGCGAACTTGATGTGATTCGAGCTGTGTGTTGCAGCACAGTCATGGGTCAGCAGAGTGAACAGCAGTGGACTGAGCACACAGCACTGGGTTGACCCTGCACAGGGTTCTTCTCACATCGGCCATGGTGAGGCACTGCACCTGGTCATTTGTAGGAGAGGTGGACTTCCTCGCCGCCACGTCATTTTCCGCCTAAAACCGGGCGTAGAAGTTACTCAGCGCATTTGGGAGGGAGGTATCACCCGCACAGTCAGGTGATGTTGTCCTATAGTTGGTGATGTCCTGGATGCCCTTCCACATGCGCTGCGTGTCGCCGCTGTCCTGGTAGTGGCTGTCATGAACATCCTTGCCTTGTCTGGGTATCGCTGCTGGCCTTGGTTCCTGAGCTTGAACAGGAGGAGCTATTTCAAGTCCCTAAGGATCTAATATGGTCCTCATATCCACGCAGTCACAAAGAAGGCAAGACAGTGACTAGAGTTCATTCAGATTTTGAAGACATTTGGTACGTCAACAAATATACTGAGAAACTTCTATAGATGTACTGTGGAGAGCATTCTGACAGGCTGCATAACTGTCTGGTATGGGGGGGCAGGGAGTGGGGGGCTACTGCACAGGGCCGAAAGAAGCTGCAGAGGGTTGTAAATCTAGTCAGCTCCATCTTGTGTACTACCCAACAAAGTACCCAGGACATCTTCAAGGAGCAGAGTCTCAGAAAGGCAGCGTCGATTATTAAGGACCTCCAGCACCCAGGGCATGTCCTTTCAACACAGTTACCATCAGGTAGGAGGTACAGAAGTCTGAACGCACACACTCAGGAATTCAGGAACTGCTTCTTTCCCAACTGATTCCTAAATGGACATTGAATGCTTGGATACTACCTCACTTTTTAAATCTATAATATTTCTCTATTTTGCATGATTTTAATCTATTTAGTATATGTAAACTCTAAATTGATTTACTTAATCATCATTATTATTATTATTGTTATTATTTTTCTTCTTCGATATTATGTGTTGCATTGAACTGCTGCTGCTAAGTTAATGAATTTCATGACACATGCCAGTGATAATAAACCTGATTCTGATTCTCAAGGTCAGGTTTTGAGTGGCCGTGTTAAGTTCAGTAAATGTATACGTCTGCACTCTGCTTCCATCAGTATATTGTCCGCGGCCTTGCCTTGCTGAAACCTCTACAACAGTCTCTCACACTCCTGTGTCTTGGGGTCAGATTATTGCACTGGAGACACTATGTCCCACTGATCGGACGTCGGGGCTAAAACCTGTGAGGCGATAGCAGGAACTGCAGGTTCAGAGTGAACTGCTGAGCCAGAACTGATATCCAACTCAAGTCCTATCAAGGGAACTCGTTAAATTCAGTTCATTTCCATGAACCTGTGAGAGCATGTGGCTGTCACCCAAGATGCTATCATGTGGAGAAGGAAATCTGCCAATCGCACCGGTCTGGTCTGAACTCCCACACCGAGCCACGCTCGTATCTGGTGGCCCAGGAAATAAAGCTGTGATTTATATTAAAAAAAAGTTTAGGAGAATGCAATAAAGGGGAAAAAGTTAACTGTTAACTCAATCAGTTCAAGTAAGTCAACAGCTGAAATCTCCCTGTGGAGTCCCTGAAACAGAAAATGTCAGCAAAGTTTCTTCTGATACCAGTGAGAGCAACAGCCCAACGTTATCAAATCTACTCAGCCAGATATCTGTGGTTGATGTAAATGCAGGGAGGCCTCCAGGTGACCCCAAGGGCTTCTGCACACAGAGCACATCATGGTTTCTGCCATGTGTCCAAAGATACAGATCCAGACCAGAGGGAGCAGCGTAAAGCCCAGACTCCATGATGCATCATTTTCAGCAGTAGCGGAGTGGTAACCAATCCATGGCCTTGTGCTTAAGTGTTTCCTTCGCTTCATGATCACCATGAACTGAGGAGGAGGGGTATGTGGATAAATGTGTGTGTTGGGGGGGTGGGGAGAGGGAGAGAAGAGATCTGGATCAGCCCCAGTCTGGAGGTGTTGCCAGCTGATAATGTTGCAGAACAGCTTGATGACCCCATACCCAAAGGGGTGGATTAAAAGCTCGGCAGTCCTGTCGTTCAGCGATCCAGTCAGTGGCAGGTTGTGTTTTTAGACTTGTCTAGAATTCAATTTTATGCATAATTATGAAGTATCTCCTAAATATTCCTCGAGTATTTTAATGAGTGGCATCAAGTAAGACTAATCAGAAAGAACAATTACTTTGAGTCTCTGAGACATAGGAATAGAATTAGGTCATTCAACCCATCATGCTCTACAATTCTATCATGGCTGATCCCAGGTCCTACTCAACCCTCATACACCTTCCTTCTTGCCAAATCATTTGTCCTAAATGATCAAGAAACTATCAACTTCTGCCTGAAGTATACCCATGGACTTGGCCTCCACCACACTCTGTGGCAGAGCATTCCACAGATTCACTACTCTCTGGCTAAAAGAATTCCTCCTTGCCACTGTCCTAAAGGTCACCCCCTCAGTTTTTGAGGTTTTGCTTGCTGGTTCTGGATGGCTGACCATAGGGTTTCCTATATCATCCTTTACACATGTGGTTGGCTTCAATGAGATCACCCTGCATTCTTTGAAATTCCAATGGATACAGGCCCCATGCTGCCAAGCACTCCTCACTCGTTAACCCCTTAATTCCCAGTATCATCCTCATGACCCTCCTCTGGACTCTCTCCAATAACAACACATCCTTTCTGAGAAATCGGGCCCGAAACCGTTGACAGTACTCCACATGAGACGTGAGTAAGCAGAGAGACAACTAATGCTGTGACTCACAAGCACAACATGTGTATACATGGTGCATGTTGCAGTTTAACAAAGCTTGTTTGTACGTATGTGTGTCCATAATCGGGTGTTCCTAAGACAAAGAAGAAGTGGTAGTCCATCTGGCCCATCTAGTCTGCTAGGTCACTTCATCATGACTGACCCATTTTCCCTCTCAGCCCCAGTCTCCTGCCTTCTCCCCATATCCCTTCATGCCCTGACCAATCAATAAATTTCTGCTTTAAATATACAAAGAGACTTGGCCTCCACAGTGACATGTGGCGACAAATGCCACACATTCACCATTCTCTGACTGAAGAAATACCTCCTCATCTCCGTTTTCGTTATTCTGAGGCTGTGTCCTTTGGTCTTAGACTTTCCCACCATAGGAAACATCCCCTCCACATCCACTCTGTCAAGGCCTTTCTTCGTTCATGTGTCGAATGTAACATTTCATCAACAAAGCCAGGCAGTGGGCATTTGTAACAAGAGTCCAACAACTTGCCTTTGATTTGGATTGGAATTGTTATCACTGGTTCCCACTTGACTTTTTCCTTCAGTGGCTTTTTCCACTGAGGCCAGGGGAGAAAAAAAACAGGTCATGGGTTAAGGGGGAAAAGTTTAAAGGAAACATTAGGAGGGGCTTCTTCACACAGGGAGTGGTGGGAGTGTGGAATGAGCTGCCAGATGAAGTGGTAAATGTGGGCTCATTTTTGACATTTAAGAAATACTTGGACAGGTACATGCATGAGAGGGGTTTGGAGGGATATGGGCCAGGTGCAGGTCAGTAGGACTAGGCAGGAAAATGGTTCGGCACAGCCAAGAAGGGCCAAAAGGCCTGTTTCTGTGCTGTAATGTTCTATGGTTCTCCAGTACACTGGTGTAAAGTTAACCTGAATTTCGGTTCTGCCAGCTGCTGCAGAACACAAGCAGACCATTTGTGGGTACCCCGTCACTGGTGGCTCTGCTCCCACAAACAACTATGTGTCTGGAGTGTGACAGAGTACTCTTCACTTGCTCCGAAACCAGCAAGTAATTACCCACAACTCAGGATCACAAAACCCAGCCATCGCCCTAAGCACTCGGTCTGTCTTCCTCTGGTGCACAGTATCTTTGTTGTGTTCCATCTACAAAATCCACTGTAATTACTCACACAGCCGACTCTCAAATACATGAATTCATACACCCAAAGGGGGAAGGGTCAGAGAATCATTGTCACCTGCAGTTTTCCCATTCGCACTTGGAGACTTGCCTCTGTTCCCTCACTCCCAATGGGAACTCCCCTTTGTGTTCGCTTCTTCATCAAGAATCTGGTCGGTTTTGCACTTGCTGTTGATGTCCATATTCTTGGAGTAAATAAATGGAGCATTTTGCACAGACGCAGACACGCACTCATGGACACGGATATAGACAGACACACACACACACACACACACACACACACTCAGATACAAAGCAACAGAGAGAGAGAGACTTTCTCTCTCCCTCTCCCTCTCTCCAATAGAGTGAGACACACACAGAGTCAGAGACCCAAACAGCCAAGCCATTGGAGAGATGTGACTGCAGATGCTGCATTCTGGAGGAAAAAACAATCAGCTGGAGGAACACACTTGATCAGCCAGTGTCTATGGAGAGAGGAATGGCTGATGTTTCGGCTTCAGACCATGAATCAGGGCCAAGAAGAGAGGGAAGATGGTTGTTCCACTGCATCTGATGTGGCATTAAAATAACACAATAAGATGAAGATCACGATAGTAAATAAAAACACAATGAAAGTAAATGCATAAGATTGCTTACAATGTGAGGTGAGGGACCACACCTGAGGGAAGTGCAGCCAACTCCAGCTTATGAAACACCACATTATGGAACTGGATGAATGGAGGATCATCTGAGAGGCAGAGCATTTGATAGACATGAATTTTGAGCTGGCAATTACACCCGGAGTGCAGAGTTCTGGGAGTAGGTAAACACGGAGAGGTAAAGGGAGAAAGAAGTCAGTGCAGGGTCACCCACCCCCCCCCCCCCCCGTGGCCATTCCTCTCAGCAACAGGTATACCCCTTTGGATAGTGCTGAGGGGGATGACCTACCTGGGCATGGCAGCAGCAGCCAGACCAATAGTACTGCGGTCAGCTTTCAGCAGGTAGAGCAATAGTCATAGGGACTTGATAGTTAAGGGGACAGATTCATCAGCAGCAAAAGAGAATTCAGGATAGAGTGTTGCTGAGTTTTCAACTTTCTGCAGCTTTTTTTCCAATTCTATTCAGTCGTTGGAATGCTCTCCTGTGGAAAGCCTTGTTGTTTCTTCTTTGAAACTGCATTGACAAGCTCGGCTGCGGATAGATCTTCAGAGATGAAGTCATCTCATTTGCTGAACATGGGATCCAGATTGGGAAGTGGATGTGCCAAAGAGAAATCCTGGTATTAGTTCATTCTTCTAATTGGTTAATGCTTCTAGTTAAACCTGTAGAGGCAGTTGAGATTACCTGGTAGTAATTGCTGTTCTCCAACTGAGAAAATGTTCTCATTCCTGATCTGTGTCCATCAGACCTTTTCTCAAAACATTCTCTGTTTTATCAGGCAATTGCTGACCTGGCAGAGAAGGGAGACCGGGCAGAGAGTTCCAAGCTCCTCTTCAGCCTGGTGATGGAGAAAGGTGCCCAGACCAGGAGGGTGATGTGGGAATCCTTTGAGAAAATGCAAAACCAGTTACCAAAGTTGGACAAAATACTGAAAGGAATCCTGGAGCACGGTACAGTAAAACAGCACACTGAGCGCAAAGTGACAATGAAGCACTCAGCTGAATGGTAGTGTTCAGGTTTGGTTTCATGAAAACTGTTTAATTCCACAGGCCCTGTTCTAAATGAATATATGGACATCGGCTTTCCCCAGGGTTTTCGGGATTTATCCTCACAACTGAAGGGTAAGTGATGCAGTGCAATTCAAACAAATTACTTGGCAGGATTATTGTTAGCTGTTCTGATTTTGGCAGAATCGGGGACTGCCAGTGGCTGCAACTTTGAAATGGAATGGACGTTCCGTGGATTTGTGGATTGACTGGGAAATGGGATGGACATGCCATGGATTTGGGCATTGGCTGGGCACCGTGTTTAAGTTGAAGATCCTGACATTTGTATCTCACTTTGCAAATGTCACAAGTCAGAATTTTTTTTTAAATCTGATAATCGGACAGTATTGGCTCCCTTCCTGTTTACCCTGTATACCTTGAACTGAGCATGTCATCTGCAGGAGTTCTCTGATCACTCAGCAATGGTTGGTTGTGTAAAGGGAGGACAGAAGGATAAATATAGGGCCCTGTTGAAGGACTTTGTCAAATGGTGCAGGCTGAATCATCTGCAGCTCAACATCAGTAAGACAAAGGAGATGGTGATGTGCTTTAGGAAGACTAAACCTGCTCTGCTCCCTGTTATTATTGATGGTGAGGATGGTGAGGACCTAACAGTACCTGGAGTGGAAACCAATGTAGAGTCTGTGTACAAGAAGGGCCAGAATCACCTCTACTTCCTGAGGAGACTGAGGTCCTCTCTTTCCCATTTTGTACCAGTCTGTTGTCACCAGTGCAATCTTCTAGTGGTGGTGTGCTGAAGCAATGACATCAACACGGGTGATGCCAACAAGGCTAAAAAAACTGATTAGAAAGGCTGGCTCTGTTATAGGAGTCAAACTGGATACCCTGAGTTAACCTGGGTTGCTGGGTCAGTCATGATCGATGGCTGGGGAGTCCCAAGTACCTTTGCATCTCAGAATTTTTTCATTTTCTCCTCATTTAGAAAATAGCCTGCACATTTATTTCTACTGCCAAAGTACATGACCATGCATTTTCCAACATTTTCCATCATTTGCCACTTTCCTATTCTGTCTAAGTCCTTCAACAGCCTATCTGTTACCTCAACACTACCGGCGACTCCGCCAATCTTTATATCATCTGCAAACTTGGCATCAAAGCCATCTATTTCTTCATTAAATCTTTGACATTCAGCATAAAAAAGAAGTGCTCCCAGCACCGACCCCTGTGGAACACCACTAGTTCCTGGCAGCCAACCAGAAAAGGATCCTTTTATTTCCACTTGCTGATTCCTACCAATCAGCCAATGTTCTAACCATGTTAGTAACTTTCCTGTAATATCATGGGCTCTTAACTTGGTAAACAGCCTCATGTGTGGCCTTGTCAAAGGTCTTCTGAAAGTCCAAATATACGTTTACTGTATCCTCTTCATCTATCCTACTTGTAATTATCAAAAGATTCCAGCATGTTCATCAGGCAAGATTTTCCCCTAAGGAAACCATGCTGACTTTTCCCTATCTTGTCCTGTGTCACCAAGTACTCCATCACCTCATCCTTAACAATTGACTCTAACATCTTCCCAGCCACTGAGGTCGGGCTAACTGGTCTATAATTTCCTTTCTGCTGCCTTCCTCCTTTCCCAAAGAGTGGAGTAACACTTGCAATTTTCCAGTCCGCTGGCACCATGGCAGATTCCAATGATTTTTGAAAGATCATTTCCAATGCCAACACAATCTCTAACGTTACCTCTTTCAGAACCCTGGGGTGCAGTTCATCTGGTCCAGATGACTTCTGTACTTCTAGGTCTTTCAGTTTTTTGAGTACCTTCTCTTGTAACAGTAACTGCACCCACTTCTCTTCCTTCACACACTACATCAGGCATACTTCTAGTGTCTTCCACTGTGAAACTGATGTAAGCTACTCATTTAGTTCATCTACCATCTCCTCATCCCCTGTCACTATTTCTCTGCCCTCATTTTCTATGGGCCCTTCATCCACTCTCATCTCTGTTTTAATTTTTACATACATGAAAAAGCTTTTACTATCCACATTGATGTTTGCTAGTTTGCTTTCATATTTCCTCTTTTCCTTCCTAATGATTCATTTAGTTGTTTTCTGTAGGGTTTTAAAAGCTTCCCGGTCCTCTATCTTCCTGCTTATTTTTTGGCTTTGTTGTATACCCTCTCTTTTGTTTTTACAAAAGCTTTAACTTCTGTTGTCAGCCACTTTTGTACTATTTTGCCAGTGGAGTCTTTCTTCTTTTTTTTGAAATACACATGTACTGTGCCTTCCTTATTTTCCCCAGAAACGCACACCATTGATACTCTGCTGACATCCTTGCCAGCTCCTTCTAATTTACTTTGGCCAGCTCCTCTCTCATACCACTGTAATTTCCTTTACCCATTGAAATACTGCTGTGTCAGACGTTAATTTTCTCTCTGTCAAACCCAATCATATTGTGATCAGCACCTCCAAAGGACCAGGTGCTGCGGCATCTATCGTGGAGAGGTTCTGCCCTTGAGCACATCAGTGAGTGGCCACTGTGGCAGGGATGGAGTTTTTGGTTTGTGCCATTATGAACTGTTCAAATCACTTCATGATAATTGGCGTCAGTGCCACAGGGCTGTTCAGTTCTGACGATGCAGAGTTCTTTGGTACAGGGATGATGCTGGCCAATTTGATACGTGTGGGGACAGCAGCGTGGATGAGCGAAGTGTTGGAGATATCAGTGAGCTGTCTGAATACTTGGCCTGGGATGTGGTCTGGCCCTGTTCTCCTAAGAGAGCTGACTCTGCAGCATCCTCCTCACATCTGCTGGTGTTCCAGAGAGTGGCTGCTCACCTTCAGGAACCAGGGATGTGTGGCTTTCATCGCCTACGTTGTGTTACGTAACCCATGAAAATCATCCAGAACATCAGTGACAGAGGGATCACGGCTACAGTTGACACTGTTTTTCTTATGCAATCAGTAACTTTTCTGTCAAGGTGACTCCAGCGAACAACACTCTCAGTCGACATCGGTCTATTAGCACATGAGAACAAATTTTTTAAAACTTTTCTTAGGTCTGTTTTTTTTTACCTTAAATGTGTTTCCGGGACTGTGATTTACAGTTAGGAGACTGTTTGAGGGATCCAGGGCTCTGCTGGCTCAGAGAAAATTCTGAAGCGAGCGCGCACTTGGACAGTCTCACTGAGAAGAAACTTTGAGGTGTGGCAGGAGCCAACGTTTGACTGTGTTTCGCCGTTTAACAAGTCCATTAATTGGCGATTAAAACATCGAGGAATATTGCGGAAGGCGAGCATGAGTTCATTGCCGACTGCCTGCTGTTTGACCGCTGCTGAGGAAGAAGTCTGTGAACGGCCGATCGCCGTGTGACTCTCTGTGGCAGGCGGGTAGGCCTCTCTATCTTGTGTGGTGTCCCTCCCTTTCGATAAATGTCGGTGATATCGGAAGATGCTGTCGTGATTCTGTCGTATTTAAGAACTGTGGATTTTTTCCAGACTTATGGTTTTTATGTTCTGTGTCGTTTATCACGCGATCCTTTGCTATTTTGCTGTGCGAGGGGAGGGTGTTTGGGGGTTGAGGTTCCGTTAGTATACTGCTAGTTTCTTGTGTGGTGGAGAGATTGTTTTTTGGGAATTGATGTTCCTGTTCCATTTTGTGCCAGGAAGAGGGTGGTTGATGATCGCAATGCTGTTCTTTTTGTACGGAAGAGGTGGGTGTTTTGGTTTAATGTTTCCCTCCAAATTACTTTTATGTTGTTTCTTTGCTTTGTGTCTCTCTGGAGAATTAAAATATCGGAGTTGTATATGGATACATGCTTTGATAATACATAAACCTTTGTTTCTTTGAAAGATGCCGTCCGATGTGCCACAAGGAAAAACAACGTTGTCTGATTGCTTCCTTGGTATTTCTGTACTTATGTATTGTTGACTGACACTATCTCTGTAGCTGTGACACTCCATTCTGCATTCTGTTACTGTTTGACTGTGTTCTGCCTTAGTACACTGTGTAATGATGTGATCTGTGTGAACGATATACATAGAACAGTACAGCACGTTACAGGCCCTTCGGCCCACAATGTTGAGCCGACCTTCAAACTCTGCCTCCCATATAACCTTAAATTCCTCCATATACCTGTCTAGTAGTCTCTTAAATTTCACAAGTGTATCTGCCTCCACCACTGACTCAGGCAGTGCATTCCACGCACCAACCACTCTCTGAGTGAAAAACCTTCCTCTAATATCCCCCTTGAACTTCCCTCCCCTTATCTTAAAGCCATGTCCTCTTGTATTGAGCAGTGGTGCCCTGGGGAAGAAGCGCTGGCTGTCCACTCCATCTATTCCTCTTAATATCTTATACACCTCTATCATGTTTCCCCTCATCCTCCTCTCCAGGGAGTAAAGCCCTAGCTCCCTTATTCTCTGATCATAATGCATACTCTCTAAACAAGGCAGCATCCTGGTAAATCTCCTCTGTCCCCTTTCCAATGCTTCCATATTCTTCCTATAGTGAGGCGACCGGAACTGGACACAGTACTCCAAGTGTGTCCTAACCAGAGTTTTATAGAGTTGCATCATTACCCCGCGACTCTTAAACTTGATCCCTCGACTAATGAAAGCTAACACTCCATAAGATTTCTTAACTACCCGATCTACATGTGAGGCAACTTTCAGGGATCTGTGGACATGTACTCCTTAGATCCCTCTGCTCCTCCACACTTCCAAGTAGACTGCCATTTACTTTGTACTCTGCCTTGGAGTTTGTCCTTCCAAATTGTACCACCTCACACTTCTGGGTTGAACTCCATCTGCCAATTCTCAGCCCACTTCTGCATCCTATCAATCTCTCTGCAATCTTGAACAATCCTCAACACTATCCACAACACCATCAACCATTGTGTCGTCTGCAAACTTGCCAACCCACCCTTCCACCCCCACAACTAGGTCCCACAACAGTAGAGGTCCCACAACAGATCCTTGTGGGACACCACTAGTCACAACCCTCCAATCTGAATGTACTCCCTCCACCACGACCCTCTGCTTTCTGCAGGCAAGCCAATTCTGAATCCACCTGGCCAAACTTCCCTGGATCTCATGCCTTCTGACTTTCTGAATAAGCCTGCCGTGTGGAACCTTGTCAAATGCCTTACTAAAATCCATGTAGATCACATCCACTGCACTACCCTCATCTATATGCCTGGTCACCTCCTCAAAGAACTCTATCAGGCTTGTCAGGCACAATCTGCCCTTCACAAAGCCATGCTGACTATCCCTGATCAGACCACGATTCTCTAAATGTGCAGAGATCCTATCTCTAAGAATCTTTTCCTACAGCTTTCCCACCACAGACGTAAGGCTCACTGGCCTATAATTACCTGGACTATCCCTACTACCTTTTTTGAACAAGGGGACAATATTCGCCTCCGGTACCATTTCCATGGACAACGAGGACATAAAGATCGTAGCCATAGGCTCCGCAATCTCTTCCCTCGCCTCATGGAGCAGTCTGGGAAATATTCCAGGGACTTATCCATCCTGATGTATTTTAACAATTCCAACACCAGCTCTCCCTTAATATCAACATGCTTCAGAATATCAACTTCACTCATATTGTCCTCAGCATCATCAAGTTCCCTCTCAGTGGTGAATACCGAAGAGAAGTATTCATTGAGGACCTCGCTCACTTTCACAGCCTCCAGGCTCATCTTCCTGCCTTTACCTCTAATCGGTCCTATCTTCACTCCTGTCAACCTTTTATTCTTCACATAATTGCAGAATGCCTTGGGGTTTTCTTTTACCCTACTCGCCAAGGCCTTCTCATGCCCCCCTTCTTGCTTTCCTCAGCCCCTTCTTAAGCACCTTTCTTGTGACCCAATATTCCTCAATAGACTTATCTGATCCTTGCTTCCTAAACCTCACAATTGGTAGGTATATGGACAGGAAAGGAATGGAGGGTTATGGGCTGAGTGCGGGCCAGTGGGACTAGGTGAGAGTAAGCATTCGGCACGAACTAGAAGGGCTGAGATGGCCTGTTTCCGTTCTGTAATTGTGACATGGTTAGATGCTGCCTTCTTCCATCTGGCTAGTTTCTCCACCTCACTTGTCACCCATGTTTCCTTCACACGACCATTCCTTATCTTCTTCACCAGGACATATTTATCCCTAACATCCTGCAAGAGATCCCAAAACATTGGCCAAATGTCCATAGTACATTTCCCTGCAAAAACATCATTCCAATTCACACCCGCAATTTCTAGCCTTATAGCTCCTAATTTGCCCTTCTCTAATTAAAAAAATTTCCTGTCTTCTCTGATTCTATCCTTTTCCATGATAATATTAAGCACCGGGGGTGGTGGTCACTGTCCCCCAGATGCTCACCCACTGCGAGATCTGTGACCTGACCCGGTTCGTTACCTAATACTAGATCTAGTACGGCATTCTCCGTCGGCCAGTCAACATACTGTGACAGGAATCCATCCTTGTCGCACTTAACAAACTAAACCATTGGAACTAATCAGGTGCCAATCATTATTAGAGAAGTTAAAGTCATCCATGATAACAACCCTGTTATTATTGCAAATCTGCCTCCCAAAATCTGCTGCTACCAGGGGGCCTATAGAATACTCCCAATAGAGTAACTGCTTCCTTCCTGTTCTAAATGGCAGAAAGTATTATCTGTGATGTAAGGCATTCTGATTTTAAGAGAAAAGTATGTCAATAAATATCAATTGTATTGTTTTTATGGAAAGATATTGTGGGCCCTGGCACCAGGGAGGCAACAGACTATCCGGGATTATCGACTCTTCCACAGAGATCTGCCCCCCCAACTATTGAATCCCCTATCACTACTGCTCTCCTCTTTTCCCTCCTTCCCTCCTGAGCTGAGGGTCCAGTCTCAGTGCCGGAGACGCAACCACTACAACTTGTCCCTGGTAGATCGTCCCCACCAACAGTATCCAGAACGGTATGCTTATTATTGATGGGAACGGCCACAGGGATGCTCTGCTCATTCTGTCTATTCCCCTTTCCTCTCCTGACAGTCACCCAGCTACCTGCCTCCTGACTTTTAGAGGTGACTATCTCCCTGAAACTCATGTTTATTTCTGCCTCTGTCTCTTGAAGGATCTGAAGTTCATCCAGCTCCAGCTCCCGTTACCTAACACGGTTTGTCTGGAGCTGCAGCTGAATGCACCTTTTACAGGTGTAGTCATCAGGGACAATTGTGCTATACCTGAGTTCCCACACTCTTCAAATGGAGCACTTGACTGCCCTAACTGCTGCTTCCATTACCTACTCCAAAGTTAATTATAGTTATTAAAGAAACTTACCCGGCCTTACTTGAATGGGAGCAAGTTTGTGCTCAGCCTCTGCTCACCGAAGCCTCTCGAGCCAAAGTCTTCCTGCTCTGTCTCCCTCTACTCCATTAATCTGCTTGCTTTATAAACTCTCCCGCTGCCTCACAGGCCGACTTTCACACACTTGCGCAGTTGTGCCCATTCAAACTGCCGAAGAAATACAAGACAAGATTGTCACTGTATCTCTATACACGTCAACAATAATAAACCAATTCCAATTCTGTTATTGTTTGACCTTGTTCTACCTCAATACACTGTGTAATGATGTGATCTGTGTGAACGATATACAAGACAAGATTGTCACTGTATCTCGGTACACGTCAACAATAAGAAACCAATTCCAATTCTGTTATTGTTTGACCTTGCTCTGCCTCAATACACTGTGTAATGATGTGATCTGTGTGAACGATATACAAGACAAGATTGTCACTGTATCTCTATACACGTCCACAATAAGAAACCAATTCCAATTCTGTTATTGTTTGACCTTGTTCTACCTCAATACACTGTGTAATGATGTGACCTGTGTGAAGCACAGAAAGCCTAGTGTAAAAGCAACACTGTATTGCTCTTCCTGTCTCCATTGCCGGTTTAATTCCCAATGACTTTGGAGCTCGCAGTTTAGTGACTGTCTCCTTGCACCCTTCCAGGTGGTTAACCGCAGGCATCCACCTGCCTCACTGCCAGGGCTGTGAGCGGTGTCAAGAGTATGTGACTGAACCAAGAGCCTCCCCCTCAGTCCCTGTTTGGGGGTTGAGGTTCTGTTAGTTTTTTTTTATGTGTAGTGGAGTGTTTGGTTGGAAGGAGAGGGGTTTTCAAGGGTTGGTGATCGGGTTGCCGTTCTTTTTGTATGGGGGGGTGGTTGATGTTTCTCACCGAATGACTTTCATGTTCTTTCTTTATTTCGTGGCTATCTGGAGAAGACAAATTTCAGAGTTGTAGATGGATAATAATAAATGAACCTTTAATGCCCTTGATGTCCAGCCACAAATGCCAGGGAATCTACTGGTGAACCTCCTCTCTATGGAGTTGGGGATTTGGAAGTTCTTGTTGCTTTGGACATACAAATGAGAAACCTTTTTCTCTCTGTTCCCATGAAAGATGTTCAACAGAAACACAAGGAGACTCTGCGGGCACAAACTGAAACACTGAGAGTGAACACGATCCTGGTGAGGGAGAAGGTGAAGGTTTTCCAGCTGGTTGATCGATACGCTGAACTCACGGTCATTTCTACTCTTCGAGATCGGAGACTGGTGGAACATGAGCTGCCGGCAATAGGCCGGGACCATGATGAGTTGAGAAAGAAACAACTCCAGAGAGAGTTAGAAATAATCCAGTCTGATCAGTTGTTCCAGAGCAGCTTTTCCTGGGGTAAATCCAAATCTGGGAGGTCAGCAGCAGTAGCCGGAATCGCAGGGATCGGAAAAACAACAATGGTGCAAAAGATTGTTTATGACTGGGCTACGGGGAAAATATACCAACAATTCCAGTTTGTCTTCAGTTTCAAATTCCGGGATTTAAACTCCATTAACAATAGAATAACCCTGAGGCAACTGATTCTGGATCAGTATCCTTACTTTGGGAATATCCTGAGAGAGGTCTGGGAGAACCCAGAGGGATTACTGTTTATATTTGATGGTTTGGATGAATTCAATGACAGAATTGATTTTGCTGACAGTCAGAGAGATACAGAACTCAAGCACCAGTGCCTAGATCCTGAGTCGTGGTGTGAAGTGTCGGACATGGTGTACAGTTTAATCCAGCACAAGCTGCTCCCAGGGTGTTCAGTGCTCGTGACCACCCGTCCCATTGCATTACATTTATTGGAAAAGGCAGACATCAGTGTCTGGGTCGAAATCCTGGGATTTGTTGGTGAGGAGCGGAAGGCATATTTCAACAGGTTTTTTGAAGATCAGACAGTGGCAGCAGCTGTTTTCAAACACGTGGAGGAGAACGATATTCTCTACACCATGAGCTTCAACCCTTCCTACTGCTGGATCCTCATTTTGGCACTGGGCCCCTTCTTCACAAAAAAAGACAGGGACCCACAGCAAGTTCCCAAGACCATTACCCAACTATATTCCTACTATCTTCATAATATCCTGACAAACCACAGGCGTGAGATTGAGAGCCCTCGTGATGTGTTACTCAGGGTTGGTCAGATGGCGTTCAAAGGAGTGTCCCAGAGGAAGGTTGTGTTCACAGATGGAGATTTGATCGACTGCAATCTCCAGCCTTCCCAGTTCCTGTCCGGGTTCCTGATGGAGCTTTTGAAGAGAGAGGATTCTGCCTGGAGTGTGGTGTACTCATTCCCACACCTCACCGTCCAAGAGTTTGTCGCTGCACTTGCACAATTTCTAAATGAAGATGGTCGTGGTATCCTGAAACTCCTCACTGAAGCCCAGAGCACGACAGATGGACGATTTGAGATGTTTCTCCGTTTTGTTGCTGGTCTCTCCTCTCCAAGGTCAGCTCAGGTCCTGGGGGAGTTTCTGAATCCTTTTCCCTATGTCACAACCTATGGAGTGATTGACTGGGTGAAGGTGGAGTTTAAACGCCAACTTGAAAATTCATGGAGTAAACGTGGTAAAAGGGGTCTCCTGAACATATTGCACTGTCTGTTTGAGTCTCAGAATCCAGGACTGGCTGAGGACACACTGAAATCTGTGGAAACGCTTTCATTCAGTGGATTGCAACTGGCCCTGATTGATTGCACAGTCCTGTCACATGTTCTACAGTTCTGTGATGCAATAAAACTCCTCGACCTGACGGGCTGCCAAATACAAAGTGAAGGACTCCAACGGCTCCGAACCAGACTGCACAAGTGCCAGGAGTTGAGGTAATTGTTCATTTATCTCTGTAACTCCTCTGCCGCTCAAGTCCGGCATGATTCCCTCCCTCTAATCTGTTCGGCTATTTACCCCAGTTCACTCCTCTGTGGAGCTGCTTACACCCCCTCCCCATCTCCGTACCCCAACTTCGCTCCTCCGTAGTGATGTCACTACCTCCCACCACCCCCCATCCAGCTCACTACTCTGTGGGGCTGTTTACTCCTTCAACTCGCTCCCCTGCGGGGCTATTTACTCCTCTGTAGTGATGTCTCCATGCCGCTCAGTCCTCTGTGGGGCTGTTTACTCCCCCACCTCGCTCCTCTGCAGGGCTGTCTACACACCTGCCTCTGTTGTGTTCTGTGTACGCTTTCCTTTCCTCTCTGGGTCTTTGTCACAAGCCCATTCCCCTCATTCAGTTGTTGGTTTTGATGCTCCCCATGTGTTTGTAACCCTCTCATTTTTAATCATTGCATAGGAAATTCCCCATTAAGACAAGAAACTCAATGTAGAGTTATTTACACTCTTTGAATATTTGGGCAATAAGACATTTATTGATTATTATTTTCTGAGTATGTTTCTTGTAATATCTGAATTATATTCTATTATGCCAGACCTGGGGTTTGACTCAATCTGTTTCTCACATTGTGCTTAGAATGGCTGATAATAACCTGGGAGATTCAGTGATGCACCTGGTGTCTGCCCTACTGAGGACCCCAGATTGTATAGTACAGAGATTGGAGTAAGTATCAAACCATGAGGGAAATGATATTTGCAGTCACTGGGTGTCCGATACTGAACAGTAATTAGGGTAAAAAGACACGGATGGGAATTGTATACAGACCCCCAAACAGTAGTAAGGATGTGGTCTGGAAGTTAAGATGGGTCATAGAAAATGCTTGCCAAAGGGACAGTGTTACAAAAGTCATGGGGACCTTCAATATGCAGGTAAATTGGGAACATCAGGTTGATATTGAATTCCTGGAGGGAGAATTTTTAGAGTGCCTAGGAGATGGCTTTTTAGAATAGCTCATGGTTGAACTCATTAGCGGATCAACTATTCTGGATTGGGTGTTGTGCAATTACTTGATTAGCATGCTTAAGATATAAGAACCTACTGAGCAAGAGATCAGATTATGATAAAATTAATTCGGAAATTTGAAAGGAGAAAACTAAAGTCAGATATATCACTGGAGTAAAGGGAATTACAGAGGCATGAGAGAGGAGTTGTCCAGAATTGATTGGAAAAGAACACTGGCAGGGATGACGGCAGAGCAGCAATGGATGGAAATTTCTGGAAGCAATTCAGAAGGCACAGGATATATACATCCCAAAGAGGGAGAAGTATAAGATGATACAATAGTGGTTAACAAAAGAAGTCAAAGCCAACATAAAAGCCAAAGAGAGGGCATATAATAGAGCAAAAATTAGTGGGAACTTAGAAGATAGTAATGAAAAACGTCATTAAGAAGGTAATGATAGAATATGAAAGTAAGCTGATCAATAATATTAAAGGGGATACTAAAAGATTCTTCAGATATATAAAGTGCAAATAAAGAGGTGGGAGTGCATATCAGATTGCTGGAAAATGATATGGTGTATGTAGTAATAGGGGACAATGGAACAGCGGATGAGCTGAATAAGTAATTTGTGTCAGTCTTCATGGTGGAAGACGCTAGCAGTATGTTGGAACTTCTAAAGTGTTAGGATTCAGAAGCATGTCGTGTCCTATTACTAGAGAGAAAGGTTTGGGAAACTTAAAAGTCTGAAGGTGGAATTACCAGGACCAAATAGTGTACACACCACAATTCTGAAATGCTGGAGGCATTAGTAATGATCTTTCTAGAATCACTAGATCGTGGAATGTTTTTCGGAAGACTGGAAAATTGCAATGTAACTCCATTTTTCAAGAAGGGAGAGAACCAGAAGAAAGGAAGCTATAGTTAGCCTAACCTTAGTATTTGGGAAGATGTTGGAGTCAATTATGAAAGATAAGGTATCTAGGTACTTGGTGGCATATGATTAAATAGTCTGTAGTCAGCATGGTTTCCTCAAAGGAAAATCTTGCGTGCCAAATCTGTTTGAATTCTTTGAGGAAATAACAAACAGGACAGACAAAGGAGAAATAGTTGTTGTTGACTGGTTTTTCAGAAAGCTGCAGTGTCCTGCTGGTGGCATGTGTTGAAGTGTCAATAAATAAATAATGCTCTCTCCCCTGGCTCTCTGTACTTTCTCTCCTCTTTAGGCTGGCATCCAACCATCTCACAGATTCTGGTGCCAAGGAGATATCCTCTGCTCTCAATACAAACCGTTCGCTGACTGTGCTGAATCTGAGCAATAATAACCTGGGAGATTCTGGAGTGAAGCTGGTGACTTCAGCTCTAAGGGACCCAGACTGTAAAATACAGGCACTGGAGTAACTATCAGACTGTGGAGGACCATGTCTGTAGTCACTGGGTGCCTGACACTGAATATTAAGTCCTTTGACAAGGTGCCACACATGAGGCTGTTTCACGAGCTACAAAGCCCATGGTATTACAGGAAAGATTCTTGCAAGGATAAAGCAGTGGCTAATTGGCAGGAGACAAAGAGTGGGATTAAACAGGGCCTTTTCTATTTGGCTGCCAGTGACTCATATTGTTCCGTAGGGATTGGTGTTGGGACCACTTCTTTTCATGTTATGTGTCAATGATTTAGATGATGAAATTGCTGGATTTGTGGTCAGGTTTGCAAGCAATACTGAGATAGGTGGAAGGGGTCTGCAGAAGGGCTTGGACTGATTGGGAGAATGGTCAAAGAAGTCACAGATTGTGTGTAAGAAAGTGTATGGTCATGCAGTAGAACGAGTAAAGCCATATTTTCTCCCTGTTTACTTTTTAAACAGAGAAAGTCCAAAAATCAGAGGTGCGAAGGAACTTGGGAATATTTGTTCAGGATTTTACTTCCCAATGACTTGCAGGTTGATTCGGTGGTAAGGAAGCAAAAATCAATGTCAGCTCCTCATCTTGAAAAGATGTGCTAACATTGGAGAGAGTGCAAAAATAACAAGAATGAATCCAGGGACGAAAGAGTTTGGGTTAAATGAGGAATGTTTGATGGCTCTGGGCCTGTACTCACTGGGGTTTACGAATGAGGGGTGATCTCAGCAGATCTTTTGAAAGGCTTAGATAGAGTGGATGTGGAAAAGATATTTCCCATAGCGGGTGAATGTAACCTAAGAATACAGGCATATCTGCTTAGAGCAGAGACGAGGGAGGAGCATATTCATTGCCTCAGATGGGAATTCATTGCCTCAGATGGTTGTGAAGGCCATGTCATATTAAAATTGTATTTTAAAGTGGAGGTTGATGCTTCTTGATTAGGCAGAATGTCAATGGCTACAGGGTGAAGGTAAGTGAACAGGGTTGAGAGGATAATAAACTAGCCATGATGGAATGATGGTGCAGAGTCGAATGGCCTAATTCTGCTCTTGTGTCTTATGTATCTGTAATTGTGTATCTGATAAACACTGGCATTTGCACAGTCTTCTCTCCCTCTCCATCCCTCCCACTCTCTCTCTCTCTGTCTCTCTCTCTCTCTCTCTCTCACCACTCTCTCTGATCTCCAGGTTGAGGTACATTGGTCTCACAGATTCTGGTGCCGAGGATCTCGTCTCCGCTGTCAGTCAAAGTCAATCACTGGTGGAGCTGGACCTGAGATTAAACTCCCTCACAGATCGATCTATCCCCTGTCTCTGCCACCTCATACAGACCCTCCTGAGTCTGAAACGGATCCGGTGAGTGTTTTTATTATAAAATATTAGTGGATCTGCAGGGTTTCTGATGATATCTGTCTGCTGTTAACCCCAGTCCCTTTTGTCTAATCTGTTTATTTCCTCTTTCTTCTTCAATCTGTTTCAGGTTGTGTGGCAATTGTTTCAGTTCAGTTGGCAGGAAACAGCTGAAGTGTCTGCAGGAACCCAAACCCAGGCTGACTGTGGAACTGTGAACATCTGGAAGTGGGAACTACTCCCCCCTTGGAGTGGGGTCATTTTTTGCTGATTTCTCATCTGTAAGACTGGAAGGCATTGTAGGAGTGAAATCAGTCCACTCAGCCCTTCACATCTCTCCAACATTCAATCACAGCTGATTTATTCTCCTTCTCAGGCCCATTATCCTGCTTCCTCTCCTTTGCCACCCTGATTATTCTAGAATCTAGCCACTTCCGCTTTAAATATACCCTCTGTAGCTGACTGTGGCTATGAAATTCCTCCTCATGTCTGCTCAAAAGGAACATCCCGCTACTCTGAGGCTCTGCTCTTTGATCATAGACTCTCTGACTTTTGGAAACATCCTCTTCACATACAGTCCATCCAGACTGTTTCAAAACTATCTTCCCCACAGCCTTCTCATTTCCAGTGAGTACAGGCCCTGAAGCATCAAATGCTCCTCATATTTTTAAAAAATTTCATTCCCAGGATCATTTACCCACGACAATCCAGACACCTGTTCTTCAATAAAGGGTGCAAACTTCTCACAATCCTCCAAATGTGCTCTGACCAGTGTTTCCTGGAGCCTCAGCATTGCATTCTTGCTGGAATTCATGGTACATATTCATGTCAACAATATACTGCAGGTAGGAAAAGGGAGGAAGTCCTGAAGACAGAATTTAGAGAGCTGAAAAACAGGACCTCTAGGATAGTAATCTCTGGATGCAAAAAGACTGAATAAGATGAGATAAAATAGAAGACACCACGATGAGATTTACGAGAATAATAGAGGGAATGAAAGGGTTAATGCATCAGGAGTGTTTGATGGCTCTGTGGCTGTTGTCGCTGGAGTGAAGGAGACTCAGGCCAGATCTCATTGAAACCAATCAAATATTGAAAAGCCTATATAGAATGGATGAGGAGAGAATGTTTCCAATAATGGAGGAGTCCAGAATAAAGGGCACAGTCTCAGAATAGAAGGGTGTCCCTTCAGAACAGAGAATTATTTTAGCCAGAGGTTGGTAGATCTGTGAATTAATTGCCACAGATGGATGTGGAGGCCAAACTTCGAGGTTGATTCTTTCCTGATTAGTAGGAGCATTGAGGATTACGTAGAAAGAGCAAGAGAATGGGGTTAAGATCGGGTGGCCTAATTCCATTCGTACAGCTTATGATCTTACATTTTGTGGAATGGTGGCTACAGAGGCTTGTGTGGGAACTGTGTTATTTACTAATTCCATAAGTGATTTGGGTGCAAATACACGAAGCTTGATCACTACATTTCTGGATGATACAAAAATAGAAGAGAGTGAGATTCCAGCTGGATCTTGCTCATTTAGGGAAGTGTGCAAATGGATTTCAATGCAGATCCATGTGAGATGATGCACTTTGAAAAGTCAAACCAGGACTTGTGCTCCAAATGATGGGACGGCTAATGGACTAGCGAGGTCTAGGAATCCATGTGTGCATTTTATTGAAGAGTATCACAGATATGCAGGATGCTTTGGCACGCTCGTCGTCATTGGCTAATGTGTTGAGGAGGCGAGTTGAAACATAGAACAGCTGTATGTCATTGCTGAAGCTCTACATGAGTGCTATGTACTGTATTGGTCACAATAAGCAAGAGGTTAAAAGAGATGAGGTTTGACAGATTAACACTTTATTCCTCAGTAGTAACAGTTTTGAAATGTTTAACATTATGTCTGACAGAGAAATGTTTAAAATTACTCAAGGTCTGCATCCTTGCGGTGAAGGACTTGCTGTTGTAAGGATCACTGTCGTTATACTCCATTGCCGACTGTTTCTGGGCAGTGCACTGCGAAGTGTTTGTATCGGTGCAGGTCTGCGGTGAGCACTCTTTGTGTCCTTGCCGCCCGTTTCTGATGCTGTAGCAATTTGTGTCCCAGTGGGCTCACGGTCACTCTTACGTCTGCACTGCGCAGGGAGTTGTTACAGTGCTGGGAATATAAAAGTCTGTTCACTGTGTGTGCGTGTCCTGCTCCATGTCATCACAGTACTGCACTCCCTGTTGTGAAGACTTGTCCTCACTGTACAATGTTCCATATTGGAAACACCTCTGCTCTCACAGTACAACGCCGTGTTGTAAATGTCTGTGGCCTCACAGCACAACTCTGTGCTGTGAAAACTTGTACCCTCACAGTACAATTCTCTGTGTCATGAAGATGTGTATGCTCACAGTTCAGTATCGCATGTGTTCTGTGTCCTCACATAACAACTGTGCATGGGATGAGGACTTGCACCCTCAGTGGTCAGCATGGGAGAGTTGGGATAGGGCCTATTTCCATTCCATATAATTCTGTGACTTATCTGAGTAATTCTGCAACCGCTGCCTCTATATGATTGTAGCATGACACCCCAGCGTGGTGATGAGTTCTTCACCCATTGAAATTCATCATGCCATGTGCCTCACTCAGCGTGCAGTCGACCGTTGTCGCTACTTTCAGGAAGCAAAATATTGTTGCCCACCCCTCCCACCGGCTGCTGTTCAGCAACACTTCCCGGGGCCTGAAATGTAGCATATGTAAAGTTCAAAATACATCAGTTCACTGGGTTAATGTTCCCAGATCAGTACATAACACACTCCACAAATTCTTATCATTGCCCCTTCAGTTCAACCGACACGTATGCACATTAAAATGTCCCTTAAGATTGAAATGCCTCCCGCTGTACCGACAAGTTCACTGTCAACATAATAAAGTATTTCCCAGCGATAAATTTGCTGATCTGCTGTAGAGTCACCATTGATACGATGTTTATTTCCCAGAATACTTTGCAGAGTTTTTGTTCACATTTCGATTAAATATTTATGTGTAAATCATAACTACATTTTGACTCTCTTTTTAATTGTATGGTTGGGACAATTGCAGACATAAATCAGATAAGACGACAGTAAGATGGCAGCCATTCACACCACTCAGTGGCACAGCTGTACTGGAGAATGGTCCATTGATGTGCAGATAACCATGTGTAACACTTGCTCAACAGGTGGTATATGTCCAGGGGGAGAAATTCCAGCCACTCTCCAACCCTGCCTCACGTATACGCAGGTGCTGTGGAAATCAAGTTAATGCAGCGTCACACACACAATATCAAACTCACACCAGATGCATTTATAGAATATACTTTAAAGATTTTACTAAAACTAAATGAGTACTAACAATACAGTATATATGAAGGAAAAGAAAATAAAGTAAAAGACTCCAAACTTTTCAAAGTTCAGTCAGTTTAGTGCAGATCGTTGGAGCTCAACCATTGAACCGTTTGACCCCTCGTCGCTCTCCTCCGACCTCCACGTCCTTGCACCTGGGGCCACCCGCAGTTATCACCCGAGCAGTGCGGCACATGTCCACCTTCTTCAGCGTCTTCTTCCCAACTCCGCGAAAACCTAGCTCCCAGACTCACAAGACAAAATAACATTCCCCCATTGGTTAACAAATGAATATAATCCCTGTTATCAGCAATTCTAAACCTAAACAAACTGCTAGAAGTTTTGAGAATGCTCTGCAAGAAACACTGTCTCACCAGTTAGCGTAACAAAGAAGCAGTTTTACTTTTACCCGCAAAGAAGTCATTTTGATTAACAGACACAGTACAGGTTACCTTTCACAATCGATGCAGCAGAACTTCAGATAATTCAGTGAGATAAGCAGACAAGAATGTACTGTGTTTGTGTGTCAGTGTGTGGTTGTCTGCTGTTGGGTTCAACGGATTCTAACAATTTCCACCAACCCACACCACATGAAATTGTCAAGTATTGTTTGGGTGAACAGATGGCAGTGTTGCACTCAATCAGTGAATTCTGCAATGAGTTGCCCTATTGATGTTCAAATGTTGGAAAAGATTTTTAAGGGGATGTCAGCACTACACAGACAATCCAGTCATAACATATCAAAATTGGAGATGCATTTAGATAATTGGATTAAAAATACTTGTCTTGGGTTATCCTAGTAATAGACTGGCTATATTATCGAAGTTCAAAGTGAATTTATTACCAAAGTACGTACCTGTCACCATATACAATCCTGAGATTCACTTTCTTGTGGTCAGACTCAGTAAAGCCAAGAAACATCATAGAATCACTGAAAGACTGCACAGAACATGAAGAGAAAAAAATGTTCAAATAAAAACAAAATGTAAAAATACAAAAGAAAAAAGGTATTAATAATAAAACAATAAGTGAGCGACCGCCTCTGTCTGTCGATGGAGTAGCAGTAATTTTGTGCTGCTCTTAGTTTTCTCTCTCTCCCCCCAGCTAAAATTTTGAATTTAAAACTTTTAATTGCTGTTTCTTGAAGAGGAGTAATGTGTCTATGTCTACAAGAAGTAGGAAGAATCTGCATGAACCTACTGACAAAGGTAATGGAAAAGGAAATATGCCGAAGGAAAGATCTGATGAAATGCCAGCAGAGGCTGAAGATATTGTTTGGACACTGAAATCAATTCCAGATCTAAATAAGGCAATTAAAGATCAACTGGAAAAGAATAATAATGAAATGAAGTTATATCTGGGAAAATTTAAAGATGTGGAAACTCAAATTACTAAACATGAAGAGGAATTGAAGTCAACTAAGCAAAAACTGTCTGAAACTACAACCGGTTTGGAAAAATATCATAATAAGATTATTGATCTGGAAAGTATGTCTCGCCGAAACAACATATGAATCATTGGATTACAAAAAGGAGCTGAACATGGAGACTTAACGGTTTTCTTTGGTAAGCTCCTTCATGATCTATTTCAAACTATTTTATCACAGCTGCCTGCTATTGAAAGAGTGTACAGGCTGACCACTTCGAAATTTAGACTCAACCAGACCAAAATTTATTTTGGTTTGTTTTCATCACTTTAAAATTAAAGATCAAATAATGCCACAGGCAAGAAAAGAGAGTTTTCAGATTCATTGAGTCTGAGCTCTGTTTTTATGAAGATTATCCAAAAGAAGTAATGGAACAAAGAGCAAGATTTGCTTTGGTAATGAAACAAGCATATGATAAGAAACTATTTCCCTCTTTGAGTTACCCAACAAGAATGGAAGTTTTTCCTCCTAATTCTTCCCCACGTACTTTCTTTGACTCAAAAGTCGCACTGGATTTTGTCCAGTCTATACCTGTTACCATCACTTACGTTACTACCGAATGAACTATCGGAAAAGTTGTCTGATTATCTGTATATTACTTACATTTTGAAAAGAAGATATATGCAGAAGGCTATTTGGATATTTCATAGAGAGATTAATAAAACAAGATAAGAAAACCTCATCATTACATCTTATTGGATTTTTTTTTGGAAAGAAGATTTACAGTTCAAGTTTGACTGTTTAAATGGTTAATTACATATTTGACTGAGAAAAGAGGAAAAAAGGATTTGTTCCTTTTATCTAATATTTGGTTGATTTCTTTTGTTGTTTCTGTAGAATTTTATAAACAATTTGGAAAATTGTTTTCTCCATATATGTTGGAGATGTTTAAAGATTCTTTTGTGAAAATTGATTTACCCACTACTTTTTATGAAGCTTCTAGTTCTTTAATTCTCAAAAAGGATAAAGATCCTACTGATTGTGCCTCATACGGACCTATTTCATTATTGAATGTTGATGCTAAGATTCTGTCAAACATAATGGTCAATCTGTTGGAGAGCATTTTGGGTAAAATCATTTTTAAAGATCAAACGGGATTTATAAATGGTCGTTATTCTTTCTCAAATGTTCGGAGATTATTTAACATTATATATTCGCCTTCTTCTAGAACTCCACAATGCGTTATATCTTTGGATGCTGAAAAAGCATTTGATCGAGTCAAATGGAAATATTTATTTAATGTTTTAGAGAAATTTGGATTTGCTATTAATTTAAATAATTAGATTAAAATTATATATAAAGCTCCTATTGCCACTGTTGTCACTAATAAATGTAGGTCTCCTTTTTTGGCTATCTCAGAGGACAAGACAAGGTTGTCCATTAAGTCTTTTGTTATTTACCTTAATATTAGAACCCCTTGCTATTGTTCTTCGTGGCCAAAAATATTCATGGGAGTTTTGTGAATGAGACCATGCACAAGATCTCTCTTTACTCTGATGATTTATTGGTATATATTTCTAAGCCTGAAGAATCTATTCCTGCTTTGCTAAAATTATTTGACAAATTTGGAGACTTTTCAGGATATAAAATAAATTTTAGTAAAAGTGAATTGCTTCCTTTAAATGAATCTGTCTCTATATATGATAATATTCCTTTAAAAGTTACGGATTCTTTTAGATATTTAGGTGTTATAATTACTAAAAAGTATAAGGATTATAAAGCCAATTTTCCTCCTTTAGTGTACACAATGAAGTATTCCTTTAGTAGATGGAGCCTACTTACATTTTCACTGGTTGGTTGTATTCATAGAGTTAAAATGATGATTTTACCAACATTTTTATATTTATTTCAGAATATTCCTGTTTTTTTAACTAAGAAATTTTTTGATCGGATTAATTCTATTATTCTATCTTTTATTTGGGATAATAAAAGACAAAGAATTGGTAAATGTCATTTGCAAAAGTTGAAAAAGGACGGAGGTCTTGCTTTGCCTAATCTAAGAATATATTACTGGGCTGTTAATTTACGGGATATGTCCTTTTGGTTACATTGGGGTGGTAGGAATGATCGGCCAATTTGGGTAGACCTGGAACTGAGAGCTGTGAAACAGTTTTATTTAACTTCGTTATTAGGAGTTGCTATACCTTTACAATTAGCTAAAGTTGATAATTTAAACTATATCCTGTGGTTAAACACTCTTTACAAATTTGGCTCCAGTCCCGCAATATTTTTAATCTTAAAAATTTAATTCTTGTAGGGAAATTTATCGTAATTTCTTTTTTAAACCTTCTTGGAGTGATCCAATCTTTTTACTTTGGAAAAATAAAGGTATTAGTTCTTTTTTTGGATTTATTTAAAGAATGTAGATTGATGTCTTTTGAACAATTAGTCGATAAGTATTCTCTCATATTCATACTTTTTACAAAAGTATTTAAGTAATTTTCCTTACGTATTGGAGGCTGACTTGTTAGATACTATTATGAAAATGAACCCCCTCGTTGAAGATTCTATTGGAAGAATTTATTATTATTAATACAATGGGATAAGCATCCTTTACTTAAGATTCAACAGGATTGGGAGAAGGAAATCAATTTGACTTTTATATGAGAGGATTGGACACGGATTCTGAAGCTGGTTAACTCTTCTTCGATCTGTGCTATTCATTCACTGATTCAATTTAAAATTGTACATTACTATTTGACGGAGAGACTTTCTAAAATATTTCCCAATGTTGACAAGTATTGTGATAGATGTAAAACTGAGATAGCTGCACTGACACATATGTTCTGGTCATGTTATATATTAAAACAGTTTTGGAAGTTATTCTTTTCGACAATTTCTAAAGCACTCAGAATCATTTTACAAACTAATAAATTGACTGTGCTGTTTGGAATAATTCCTCAAAATATCCATCGTTTTTCTGTGTCTGACCAACATGTTATTGCATTTCTGTCTCCATCTCTGAAGACGGCATACATACTGATATCTACTATGAGCCCACAAACTCTCACAGCTAACTGGACTATTCCTCTTCCCACCCGGTCTCTTGCAAAAATGCTATCTTCTCACAATTCCTTCATCTCCGCCACATCTGCTCTCAGGATGAGGCTTTTCATTCTAGGACGAAGGAGATGTCTTCCTTTTTTAAACAAAGGGTCTTCCCTTCTTCCACCATCAACTCTGCTCTCAAACTCATCTCTCCCATTTCCCGCACATCTGCCCTCACCCCATCCGCCCGCCGCCCCACTCAGGATAGGGTTCCCCTTGTCCTCACCTACCTCACATACCAGCCTCCAGGTCCAACGTATAATTCTCCGTAACTTCCACCACCTCCAACGGGATCCCACTACCAAGCACATCTTTCCCTCCCCCCAATTTCTGCTTTCCACGCGACTCCCTTGTCCGCTCGTCCTCCCATCCCTTCCCACTGATCTCCCTCCCGGCACTTATCCTTGTAAGCGGAACAAGTGCTACACCTGCCCTTACACTTCCTCCCTCACCACCATTAAGGGCCCCAGACAGTCCTTCCAGGTGAGGCGACACTTCACCTGTGAGTCGGCTGGTGTGGTATACTGCGTCCGGCGCTCCCGGAGTGGCCTTTTATATATTGATGAGACCCAATGCAGACTGGGAGACCATTTCGCTGAACACCTACGCTCGGTCCGCCAGAGAAAGTAGGCCACACATTTTAATTCCACATTCCTTTCCCATTCTGATATGTCTATCCATGGCCTCCTCTATTGTCAAAATGAATCCAAGCTCAGGTTGGAGGAACAACACCTTATATAACGGCTGGGAAGCCTCAAACCTGATGGAATGAACATTGACTTCTCTAACTTCCGTTAATGCCCCTCCTCCCCTTCTTACCCCATCACTGACATATTTAGTTGATTGCCTGTTCTCCATCTCCATTTGGTGCTTCCCCCCTCCCCCTTTCTTTCTCCCGAGGCCTCCCGTTCCATGATCCTTTCCCTTCTCCAGCTCTGTATCACTTTCGCCAATCACCTGTCCAGCTCTTAGCTTTATCCCTCCGGTCTTCTCCTATCATTTCGCATTTCCCCCTCCCTCCATTACTTTCAAACCTCTTACTATCTTTCCTTTCAGTTAGTCCTGACGAAGTGTCTCGGCCCAAAACGTCGACAGTGCTTCTCCTTATAGATGCTGCCTGGCCTGCTGTGTTCCACCAGCATTTTGTGTGTGTTGTTTGAATTTCCAGCATTTGCAGATTTCCTCATGTTGTTGCGTTTGTTACATTGATAGCTAGGAGGGCCATCTTGTTGAAATGGAAGGATATATCAGCTCTAACCTTGTCACAATGGTTCACTCAAGTGATGCTGTGTCTTAGCTTGGAGAAAATTAGAAGTCGAACCTTTGAAACTTTATTTGATTTTGAGAAGAGATGGTGCTCATTTGCTCGTTATTATCATTTCAGTTAACTGATAGATTTCCTCCACGATCTAAATGTATTTTTTTTGATATATCTTTTTTTCTTGTTGGCCGTTTCATGTTTATTTTTAGAAGCTTTTTGTATGACGCATGGCTCCGATGGGTTTCTTTTTTCCCCTCACTTTTCTTGCTTAGTAGGGTTTTTTTATATTCACAAAAATTTTCAATCCTTAAGATAATTTCTTCTTTTTTGAGGCATTGTAAGTGTTGTTACTTTGATGTACTTGTGCTATTTTTGAATAACAATAATAATAAAAAGATTTGAAAAAAGAAAAAAAAAGAATAAAACAATAAGCAACAAATATCGAGAACACGAAAAGAGTGCTTGTCGGCATTCCGAACTTGAGAGCAACAATACTCTCTAAGAGTCAGACGGATTTGAAAACGATGGCCAGCGAGAGGAATTGGAGGTCTCACCCAACCCCCCCCATTGAAGAAGGACACTGACGGTCTTCAGATTTTCAATTGATGGAAGAAACCAAGATGTTAAAACTGAAAAGTAGGTGCCTCAGCATTCACGCACTCAGAATTACGTACTTTCAGAGTCCAGTATCAAGAGCATCGTCAGGATATAGAAATATTTGACATGTTTGGACGAGCCTGAGATTGATGGAAGGGCAGAAATATCTTCCAGCAGTACGGATATCGCTGCTGAAATGGAACAATTATTTGAAGCAAAGCGTCCAGGCAACTGGGGTCATAAGAAGTTCAGGACGCGGAAACTAAGGAAGAGAACTGTTGAAATCAGTTGAATGACACATCTAGAGTCTTGTTACATGGAACATAGAACATTGAGAGCTGCAGCACATTACAGGCCCTTCGGCCCACAATGTTGTGCCGACCATGTAAGCTACTCCAGGAACTGCCCTACCACATAGCCCTCTTAATTTCCTAAGCTCCATGTGCCTATCTAAGAGGCTCTTAAGATACCCTATTGTATCCGCTTCCACCACCGCTGCCGGCACTGCATTCCACCACTCTCTGTGTAAAAAAATTCCCCTGACATCCCCTCACTACCTACTTCAAAAGCACCTTAAAACTACGTCCTGTCGCGTTAGCCATTTCAGCCCTGGGAAAGAAGCCTCTGGCTATCCGCACGATTAATGCCCCTCAAGACCTTATACACCTTTATCAGATCACCTCATCCTCCGTGGCTCCGAAGAGAAAAAGGTCAAACACACTCAACCTATTCGACATAAGGCATGTCCTCCAATCCAGGCAACGTCTTGAAAATCTCTGCACTCTCTCTGGAGTATCCACTATAGCTGCGACACAAAGTGTGGGTGAAAACAACTTAGTGGAGCAAAACATAGAGTCCCGGAACCACAGAGTGTTTTCAGAATCAGCATTAATGTCACCGGCATATGTCGTGAAATTTGTTGACTTTGCAGCAGCTGTGCAATGAAGTACATAGTAACAGAGGGAAAAACCGAATTACGATATGTCTATACATAGTTCTATTAAATAGCTAAATTAAATAAGTAGTGCTGAATAGAAAACTTTAAAAATGCAGTGAGGTGGTGTTGATGTTCACAGTGGTCATTCAGAAATCTGATGGCTGAGGGGAAGAAGCTGTTCCTGAATGGCTTCACGCTCCTCTGCCTCCCTCCTGATGGCAGCAATGAGGGAAGGGCGCCGTCTGGGTGATGGAGTCTTTAATGATGAACGCCACCTTTTTGAGGCATCGCTCCTTGAAGATTTACTGGATATTAGCGGGGCTGGTGCTGATGATGGCGCTGACAAAGTTTACAACTCTGTAGCTGCCTTCGACCCAGTGCAGTCGCCACCCCCACCCTCATACTCGACCGAGATGCACCCGTTCGGATTGCTCTCCAGTGTGCGTCTGTGGAAAATTTCCAATGTATACGAAGGAGGCATACGAAATCTTCCCAAAATCCCTATGAATTGTAGCCTCCGTCGTGCCTGCTTCGTAGCTGGGACGATACGTTGGGACCAGGTTAGATCCTCAGATCTATTGACAACGAGAAACTTGAAATTGCTAGCTTTCCCCACTTCTGTTCCCATGCCGACCATCACGCCATCGCTTCTATGTCGATCATTAGTCCAAACTGCACTTATTTCTCTTGCTGCATTAAAGTCCATGCACGTCTAAGGTCTTATTATTGAAGCAATTGTCACGATGATCCTGAAAAGATGTCACTGTTTCACCAATCAGAACCACCCTCGTCGCTCATACCGGATGCCAGCTCGCCTTGTGTGAAATTCTTACTCTGCTGATCCACTTTGAAATCCAATTCCTCGCCTTAAAGTGAACCGCCTATCTTAAAAACGCATATCATAGGAGATAAGCACATTTTTTGCCTTTCGCATATCTTTGCTTTATTCATTCTAGCTGATGAACACCAAGTCTATCTAATTTCTACCGATAATCTACAAGTAAGTTTTTCAATGAAAGCGACATTCTTTTGATTTTTTTTCTACATTGTGACAACTTAGTTACATTCTTCCCGCTGCGTGCAGGTGCAGTCTGTCCTACGGTTTGTGGACTGATACATGACGTCACAGACTCTGACGTCGGCACCTCGCTGATAAAAGCAAGTCTGCCCTAAGCCGGTCTGGCTGTTTTTTTATGTCTGTATTTTTTTTTCTCCGGGAACTGTGTACTGTCACGCAAGATGTCTCAGAGGTTGGTGGTGGTTTAGATGGCGGGGAAATGAGTTGAATGTAAAAACAAACTGCACCGGAACGCCATGGGATTCAATATGACCGGCACCGACTGGAGGAACATAGCAGCTGCTAACTTAAAGGTAAACCCAGACGTTTTTGCTCGGTGAGAAACCAATTTGAAGAAACGCACGAAGTGTGAAGCAGCTGGAAAACAGATGTTCTGGAGTGTATGAACCCGTCTGCATATCGGCTTACGGAAAACTGTATTTACGGAATACAGTTCAATCCACAGTGGTAAAAACTGAGTAACATTTTGCGTAATTTTGTTGCCACATTTGTTTCGTCTACAGAAGTTTATATGTTTAATCTAAACCCTGAGTTTATCTGCTTTGTACGCACGTCAGAGATATCTGCTCAATTTGATTTCGATCCAACAACCGCATTAGAAATACGCGCCTCCCCCAAAATACTCCTCCAGCCCACTTCCCTTCACTTTGCTGCTGAGCTGTCTAAAATGGGGTGAAGCTGCTCTTGGTTTATCAATTCTGCTAATCTGCAGTAAAGCCTGCAGAACTCATTTCCGGGCACGTTTAAACATTCATATTCTGGTGCGGCTTGGAGCTGGTATTGCATATTATTGATCTATAATTGAGCTAGTTTTTCCAGAAATTTGTCTGTCACATTCTCCTTCATGTGTATCCAGTGATATGCAGCGGCTGTTGCTTCTCGTGGTGATTCAGCACTTTCGTAAGTAACTCTGTCTTTCACGTTTTGCAATTTTGGATGCTGCATAAAAATAAGAAAAACACCTAAAATAGTATAAAGTATGACTGATTTTGTTAGATTGTTTCGCTTTTCATATTTATGGTTTCATCTCTTGTGAGAAACCCAGATTAGTACGGCAAGCGAGAGAAGAGATCACTCCACTCTTGAATCGGAACATGGATGAAAAAAGTACCGAGGGCTATTTTGGAAAGAATAGTCAGGTGACCTTGGAGTAGGTTGAAGTGTCGAAGAGTCTAATATGTGTTGCACCTTTCTATCTTCTATGTTACGTTCGGAAATTCTCACAGTTCTGAAATAAAGAACAAAAAGGTCGCATTGTAAGCAATATTGTAAGCAGCCTTAGGCATGACTTGTTCCTCGTGTTAATAGAGAGTAATATTGCACTGACCCTAATAACCATATAATAACCATATTACAATTATAGCACGGAAACAGACCATCTCGGCCTTTCTAGTCCGTGCCGAACGCTTACTGTCACCTAATCCCTCCGACCTGCACTCAGCCCATAACCCTCCATTCCTTTCCTGTCTATACACCTATCCATTTTTTAAAATGTCAAAATCAAACCTGCCTCTACCACTTCTACTGTAAGCTCGTTCCACACAGCTACCACTCTCTGAGTAAAGAAGTTCCCCCTCGTGTTACCCCTAAACTTTTCCCCCTTCTCTCAACTCATCTCCTCTTGTTTGAATTTCCCCTACTCTAAGTGGAAAAAGCCTATCCACGTCAACTCTATCTATCCCCCTCATAATTTCAAATACCCCCTCATTCAAATTTCAAAGTCCCCCCTCAACCTGCTGCGCTCCCAGGAAAAAAGACCTAACATGTTCAACCTTTTTCTGTAACAGGTACTTTGAACAGGTACTTTGGATCTGTCTTCACCAGGGAAAGACACAAACACCTCTCAGATGGAATAGTGGCCAAAGGAACTAGGGTAAAGGATGAACTGAAGGAAATTTATATTAGGCAAGAAACGGTATTGGATAGACTGTTGAGTCTGAAGGCTGATAAGTCCCCGGGACCTGATGGTCTGCATTCCAGGGTACTTAAAAAGCTGGCTCTAGAAATCGTGGACGCATTGGTAATCATTTTCCAATGTTCTATAGTTTCAGGAACAGTTCCTGCTGATTGGAGGGTGGCTAATGTTGTCCCACTTTTCAATAAAGGAGGGAGAGAGAAAACAGGGCATTATCGACCAGTTAGTCTGACGTCAGTGGTGGGAATGATGCTGGAGTCAATTATAAAAGAGGAAATTACGACACATTTGAATAGCAGTAGAAGGATCAGTCCGAGTCAGCATGAAATTATGAAGGGAAGATCATGCTTAAACTAATCTTCTGGACTTTTTTGAGGATGTAACTATGAAAATGGACAAGAGAGAGCCAGTGGATGTAGTGTACCTGGACTACCAGAAAACCTTTGATAAAGTCCCACATAGGAAATTAGTGCGCAAAATTAGTGCACATGGTATTGGGGAAAGAGTATTGACATGGATTGCAAATTGGCTGGCTGACAGGAAACAAAGTGTAGCGATTAATGGGTCCCTTTCGGAATGGCAGGCTGTGACAAGTGGGGTGCCGCAAGGTTCGGTGCTGGGACCGCAACTGTTTACAATATACATTAATGATTTAGATGAAGGGATTAAAAGTAACATTAGCAAATCTGCCGATGACGCAAAGCTGGGTGGCAGTGTGAAAAGTCAGGAGGATGTTATGAGAATGCTGGGTGACTTGGACAGGTTGGGTGAGTGGGCAAATATATGGCAGATGCAGTTTAATGTGGATAAATGTGAGGTTATCCACTTTGGTGGCAAGAACAGGAAGGGAGATTGCTATCTAAATGGAGTCAAGTTAGGAAAAGGGGAAGTACAACGAGATCTAGGTGTACATCAGTCAATGAAAGCAAGCATGCAGGTACAGTAGGCAGTGAAGAAAGCTAATGGCAAGCTGGCCTTTATAACAAGAGGAATTGAGTATCGGAGCAAAGAGGTCTTCCTGCAGCTGTACAAGGTCCTGGTGAGACCCCACCTGGAGTATTATGTGCAGTTTTTGTCTCCAAATCTGAAGAAGGACATTCTTGCTATTCAGGGAGTGCTGCGTAGGTTCACAAGGTTAATTCCCAGAATGGCGGGACTGTCATATGTTGAAAGATTGGAGCAACTGGGCTTGTATACACTGGAATTTAGAAGGACGAGAGGGGATCTGATTGAAGCATATACAATTATTAAGGGATTGGACACGCTGGAGGCAGGAAGCATGTTCCCGCTGATGAGTGAGTCCAGAACTAGAGGCCACAGTTTAAAAATAAGGGGTAGGCCATTTAGAACAGAGATGCGGAAAAACGTTTTCACCCAGAGAGTGGTGGAAATGTGGAATGCTCTGCCCCAGAAGGCAGTGGAGGCAAAGTCTCTGGATGCATTCAAGAGAGAGTTACATAGAGCTCTTACAGATAGCGGGGTCAAGGTATATGGGGAGAGGGCAGGAACGGGGTATTGATTGTGTATGATCAGCCATGATCACAGTGAATGGCGGTACGGGCTAGAAGGGCCGATTGGCCTACTCCTGCACCTACAGTCTATTGTAACTTAGGTGCTGAAACCAAGGTAACATTCTAGTAAATCTCTTCTGTCTCTATTTTGTTTACATCCTTCTTATAAATGGGTGACCAGAACTGTACGCGATATTTCAAATTTGCCCTCACCAATGCCTTGTACAATTTTAACATTATATCCCAACTCGTATACCCAATGCTCTGATTTATAAAGGCCAGCATACCAAAAGCTTTCTTCACCACCCTATCCACATGAGATTCCACCTTCAGGGAAATATGCACCATTATTCCTAGATCAATTTATACTACTGTATTCCTCAATGCCCTACCATTTACCATGTATGTCCTATTTTTATTAGTTCTAACAAAATGTAGCACCTCACATTTATCAGCATTAAATTCCATATGTGACCTGAGATGTGGGATGTCAATTGACCTGAGTGTGAAATATATTGAAGTTAATATCTGTACTAGGTAAGGATTGGTTTAAGAGATTACACCTTTGTTGAACTGATTTGTTATTTTAATATGTTGCATTCTATTTTGGAACTTGTTAAAATAACGTTAAAGTTTAGAATTGAGTTAACAGATATTACCCTGTAAATAAGGTGGTGGAAAATTTAAGAGAATGTTTAAGAGAATGTTTAATTCTTAATGTTGAAGAATGTTAACGCGAGTTTTGAACTAATAGCAGTTTTGAACCTCAGGTGGAAGGGAATTAATGGATGTGACAATGAAATTATCTCCAAGAAAATGTCCCATATATTTTATGTTTCAACCTATCGGCAGAAAACTAAATCGCCATTTTGAAAATCTAATCGTTTTAGACTTAGCTTTCAAGTTCATATGAATAATCATGAAGTTTCTAACGATATTCTGCAGTTTGGAGATTAGACAGCTGGATCTTTGACTTTTTCTTTATAATTCTGTAGATAATCAGGTCCTGGGCTGTGATAGGCAATGCACCAAGAATGGCTCGTGGAAGCCAATTTCTGGGCTAAGAATTCCATTGCACCATGAATGGCTTCTGCGAGCTTCATTGTATTTCTAACATTCATGAACAGTGTTTTATAATTTTAGGATGACTCCACTCCCAGTTTCCTTGGATTGAATTCACCGAAATTTTATTATTTCTCTTCAGTCTCGGCCAACATTGGTCATAATGTTATCCAAGTAACGTCGGTTCAAGAGACTTCCCAGGTGAAACCCCACACAAGAGTGAAATGATATGGAAATGTTGCATGAAAGATTTTGCTAATTTTTAATTTTTAATCGAGGCCCCTATGGTGCTCTTCTTGCTACATTAAGAGAGTTCTACCCGCTGGCACATGACCAATACTTGTCACGCAATCCAAGTAAATAAAATTGGAAATCTATTTTTTTTCAATTTTGTATTACATTCTGCACACGTTTTTCACATCATTTCATAATTTTCTGGATTCACTTGACAAATGCTGACCCTTCCAAACTCTGTCAATAGCAGGGATGTTAAAATCATCTGGAATTTTTTTTTAAAAAAAGAATCTAGTGCTTTCCCGGCGTACATGACGAATAAAATCTTAAATCACACAAACTATTCTCATAAGCCATGCTCCCCAATCCAGGCACACACCTGAGTATTCCGCATGGGATGTTGTCTGGCCCGGCCTCCTTACGGGGTTAACTGTCTGAAGGGCCCGTCTCATGTCTTCATCTGTTATAGACAGTGGCGACTACCTGGGTGGGGGTCGCTCTAACGGATTGCTTTGTGTTCCATACCTCGAAACTTGCATAAAATTCGCTGAGGGTCAGGGATTGAAGCGTCACTGACACACTCGACGCTGTTCTTCCTTGTATCGTTGGTAATAACCGGGATACGTTTTCAGGCAAGTGATCCTGAAATCTTTGTGCGCAGGCGCACTGAGCTCTCTTGTTGCTTCGGATGACGTTGCTCTGAGAGCTGATCTGTCTCCAGAGTTGAGTGCGGCCTCCCGGCTTTATAGAAGGGATCGCACCTCTGCATTCATCCAGGGCCTCGAGGAGACCGTTGTTGAACTACCAAGGTTATCTACACACCTACGGCTGTCGCCGACGAAATATGAGGCACATTACTCGAGGTCTGTGTCTTCTCTGATGGCGGTTTGCTTAAACCTCTGCAAGTTAGTTCGTTCAAAACAGTCCTAACAGATCGAGATTCCCTCGTTATACTGCGAAAGGGGAAACAGATCAAAAGGCTGGAAATACCCAAATACATGAAACGCTGTTTCTTTGTCTTGGAGGGAGCATGCTGACTGTGTTTGTCATTGCCCCCCCCCCCCGTATTTCGAGAAGCTTTCGCGTTTATCTCAGATTCCTTGCATTAGCATTTTATGAAAAAGTAATCAATACACTTCATTACGATGACTGAAGCTGAAGACAGAGAGAGGAAACTTCGTTGTTATGCTTTCCTTGTTATGAAATGTCTATAAACTGTTCAAATGACATTTGAAATAATGGCCCTCTTGGAAAGACTTCATGAAAGTCAGTTTATTTTATTTTATTTAAGTTTATTTTTCAGAAATCCAGTTTAACGGGATTTAGAATTGTTAAGAGTGGTGTCAGTGCGATTCATTCACTGAGTGTAATGTCTGAATTGATTACTGGAGCTGACAATTTGGTTTTTCGTGGCACAGTTTGGTGCAGCCAATACTGTATTCAGAGAAACCTACTGAAAGCAGCTCAGGTGCACTAAACTTATATGGACTTGGTATACGCTTCCCCGTGATTATTTTTACTTGGATAAAATACTAAGTTATATTTAATAGTTGACCTCGGGTCAAGTAGACGGGGTTCCGTCAATATTGACAATTCCCCGCACGTGAATGCTGGCGAAAGTATTGCGAGTCTCTTTGGATATGAACGTGTCCATGTATGCTCAACTCTCAGTCTGTTTCTAGGCTTTCAAAATCGCTAGCAATTCCAAAGTCTTTTTCAGTTTCAGGATTTGGATCCACGTCTCAACCTCCCAGCCAGTTTGCTGCAGCTGAAGCAGGAGCTAGCACAGGTACGTAAACGTTAATATTGTTTGGCAAACGATGTATAAGAAATGCCCAAGAGGATGTTGATATCGAGAAGAGAAGACGTTTGGTTTGTTGACAAATATTAAGCTGGAGAAATCCCGAAAGCATTTAAGTTCAAAGTTAAAAGTAATTTTATTACCAAAGTACCTATATATCACCATATAATATCCTGAGATTCAATTACTTGCAAAGATTCACAGTACGTGAAAAGAAGTACTATGGAATCAATTAGAAGAGTTGAGTGAGATCCGGGATCAGGCATGATATAATGGCGGAGCAGACTCGATGGGCTGAATGGCCTAATTCTGCACCTATGCCATAGTTTGAAAAACACAGAACACAAAGGTGATCATACAACCATTGTGCAAAGAGAGGCAATTTCAATCAACCAAGCAAACAGAGAAACAAATATATGAATAGAAATATTTATAAATGCGGCACATATAAATAAAACAGGTAAATCAATAACCAGCTGCAGAGTCATTGAAAGTGAGTCCATAGTGTCAAGTAGCCCGTGACGGGGTTAACCAACCAGCAGAAATGGAAAGACACTTTAGAGTCTGGTATTACTAGTAACTAATAGTGTTTATTAGTAAACTACGCAATATAGAATGGAAAAATATGAAAGGTTAGCAATGATATATAGATATTTATACGGAGGTGTGCAAATTGAAACCAAAACCAGGCTCTTTCAAACCCAGGGGTAAATGGATACAGTCTAACGATATGATGAAGAGAGTTCAGTGCAGTTAGAGGTAGTTGTTTGAGAAACGTTGGAGAAAGAGAGAGAGAGAGAGAGGTGAGAGGTGATGCTGTCGATCTTCCCATTGTCTTCTGAAGTCCTGTTGTGGTCACCGACTATGACCAGGATACGTACGACCGTTCTTCAGCTGTGGAAGTATCACCGAGGCAAGGGAGGACAAACAAATAGTTCCCCACCCGTCGCACCTTCTCAGACTGTGAGCCACTGATCGATTTCCCTGAATCGATCCTGCAAAAACCCCACCTTCATGTGGGTGCATAAAGCTCATTCAGTGTCCCGTGGTGTTTCTGTCTGTGTCCCAGCAGACCTGCTTTTTACCACCATATGCTGGACACCAGCCGTCCATCAATCGGCTCCACCCTGCTCGTTCTGCAGGAATCTTAATAAGCAGGCAAAGTGTCCTTGGAGAAAGGTAAACAATCAGCAGAGGAACCATTACATTAAATCTTCTCTCCCTCTCTCTCCCCCTCCCTCCCTCTCTCTCTCTCTCTCTCTCTCTCTCTCTCTCTCTCTCTCTCTCTCTCTCTCTCTCTCTCTCTCCCTCTCCCCCTCTCTCTCTCTCTCTCTCTCTCTCTCTCTCTCTCTCTCTCTCTCTCTCTTTCTCTCTCTCTCTCTCTCTCTCTCTCTCTCTCTCTCTCTCTCTCTCTCTCTCTCTCTCTCTCTCTCGTGCTGGACGCCGCCCCCCCCACCCCCCACCAATAGCAGCACAGTTCATAGTGTCAATTCTGGACCTCATTTCAAACTCGGTTTGCCCATCACATCCCCCTCCTTTTAAGAAATTTTACCGGAGGAAAAATTTAAACTTAAATGTACATTACAGGGTCCGATATGATATATAGGTAATCATCAGTTAACAGAGTAAAACAGGCATAGTTCCAACTTTAACATCTAGATAAACAATCGGCAATCACGTTGTCAGCACCCTTTACATGCTTTATTTTTAGGTCATACTCTTGTAATATCAGACTCCAATTCAGCAACCTTCTGTTCTTATCTTTCATATTAGTCAGAAATACTAACGGGTTATGATCTGTGTAAACTATTAGTGGCTTCTGTGCAGGACAAACATAAACTACAAAATGTTGCAAAGCCAGAATAAGTGATAGTAATTCTTTCTCCACAGTGGAATAATTTTTCTGGTGTACATTAAATTTTCTGGAGAAATAAGCCACGGGGTGTTCAATTTCATCCCCATCTTTTTGTATCACTACTGCCCCGGCAGCCTCGTCACTAGCATCCGTGGCTAGAGAGAAGGGTTTCCAAAAATCAGGTGCTTTTAGCACAGGATGGTAACACAATATAGTTTTCAGCCTGTCAAAGGCTTCTTGGCAAGGGCCAGTCCATACAAATTTCTCACTCTTTCTCAAGAGCTTGGTAAGAGGAAGAGCAATATCTGCAAAGTTTTTACAAAACTTCCGGTAATACCCTACCATTCCTAGAAACCTTCTCAGAGCTTCCTTCTCAGTCTGAACGGGAACTTCAGAAATAGTCTGCACCTTAGCTTGTACTGCACCTTTGCCAGCTGCCCCTGACCTACTACATACCCCAGATATGTGACAGTAGCGTGGCCGAACTCACTTTTGGCGAGATTCACTGTTAGATTGGCCTCAGACAGCTGTTTGAATAGTTTTTCCCACGTGTCACACCAGAACACTAAATCATCGATATAAGCCACGGTATTTTCTAAACCTTTAATTATCGAGTCAATCATCCTTTGAAATGTCCCTGGAGCATTTTTCATTCCGAAAGGTAAAACATTATACCCATACAACCATGACGGTGTGACAAATGCTGAGATTCCTCTAGCCCTGTC